>NW_020528308.1:0-150000 GCF_003368295.1 Carassius auratus | reverse complement strand
ATTACCTCTTATACAAAAAGTAAAAGAAGAGTTGCAGCGCATGGAAGAAAACGGAGTCATAGAGAAAGTAACAGACCCTACAGACTGGTGCGCACCTATGGTTCCAGTATCAAATGGAAAGGTACGAATCTGTGTGGATCTGAAAAAAATTTAATGAAGCCGTTTAAAGGGAAATATATGTTCTGCCAACTGCAGAGGAGATAATCGCAAAACTTAGTGGTGCAACAGTCTTCTCATCTTTAGATGCTGCCTCTGGGTTTTGGCAGATATCCTTACACCCAGAAAGCAGCAAATTGACCACATTCATAACACCATTCGGAAGGTACTCCTTTAAAAGTCTTCCTTTTGGCATTTCAAGCGCCCCTGAAATATTTCAGTGGAAGATGGCAGAAACTCTCCTAGGGCTTGAAGGAGTATCTGTGTATATGGATGATATACTGGTGTATGGAGACACCATGGTACAGCATGACTTACCAAAGTATTGGAGAGAATTGATAGTGCTGGCTTAAAGCTAAACCGTGAAAAGTGTCTGCTGAGACAGCAACAACTTCACTTTCTTGGTCACTTGATCGACAAGTCAGGCATGAGACCCGATCCTGAGAAAGTCAGAGCAATCCGTGAACTCTCACCGCCACACAATGTTCAGGAACTAAAACGTATACTTGGAATGTTTAATTACCTAGGCAAATACATTCCAAATCTTTTGACTGAAGGCAGACCACTATATGAACTTTTGAGGTCAACAGTGGTATGGACTTGGGCCCATCCTCAGGAAGCAGTATTCCAGCGCATAAAAGACATCCTTTCCACTTCTCCAGTTTTGTCATTCTACAGTGTGTCTCTACCCACTGCTGTTTCAGCTGACGCTAGCAGTTATGGCATAGGTGGTGTGTTACTGCAGCTGCACAATGGAAACTGGAAATCGGTGGCATATTGCTCACGCAGTTTGTCTGAGGCTGAGACCAGATACGCCCAGATTGAGAAAGAATGTCTGGCGGGCGTCTGGGCTTGTGAAAAATTTGAAAAGAAAATTGGCCTTGAAAACTTCAAATTAGTAACAGATCACAAACCATTAGTACCACTTATTGGACTTGGACAATGTTCCGCTGCGTTGTCAGAGACTACTCATGAGGCTGATGAGATTTAAACTGACTGCTGAATATGCTCCAGGGAAAACTTTGTTGGTGGCTGATACACTATCACGGAGTCCGTTAGCATATAAGGAAAATGACCTCAACACACACTCTGATGTGGTGTGTTACATTGATGCTGTTGCTGAAGGCATGCCCGCAAGCCCTTCAAAACTTGAACCCATTCAGGCTGCTACAATGGCCGATAACAACTTCTAAATTGTTCGGAAGTATATCCAGTCAGGATGGCCAGATTATGTTGACAACATCCCAGTGGCAGTTCGACAGTTTCTCCCTTTCAAGAATGAGCTGTCTGAGCACAATGGAATACTGACAAGAGGAAGCCGTATGTTAATTATAGATTTCTTAAGAGCCTATATTTTAAACAGAATACATGATGGGCATCAAGGTCTGACGAAGTGTAGGGAGCTGGCCAGTACATCTGTGTGGTGGCCGGGCATTTCATCTCAAATCAAACAAAAGGTACAGTCCTGTCAGATATGCATAGAGATGAAACGGACAGAGCAAAAAGAGCCCCTCATCTCGACACCCCTTCCAGATAGGCCTTGGAAAAGGCTAGCTATTGATCTGTGTGAACACAACAAACATGCTTATCTGGTTGTGTCTGACTATTTTTCTCGATTTCTTGAGATTCTTCACATGCCAACAACTACCACCTCAGAAGTAGTGTTAAAACTGAAAGCACTATTTGCCAGGTTTGGCTGCCCTGATGAAATAGTTTCAGACAACGGTCGGCAATTTGGGAGCAGTGAGTTCCAGAAATTTGCAAAAGAATTTGACTTTCTGCACATCACATCTAGTCCACACCATGCTCAAGGAAATGGACATGCAGAGAGAGCAGTGCAGATTGCAAAGAAAATTTTGCAACAGACAGATCCTCTTCTGGCTCTGATGCGAACCGGCTGAACTACTTATGGGCAGGAAGATTAAAACAACTCTTCCAATGCTTGAGACACATCTTCAGCCACGGTGGCCAAATCTGAAAGATGTAAAGAGAAAAGACTCCATGGAAAAGCAAAAGCAAGCTTTCTACTTTAATCGTCACCATGGAGCTAAACCCCTACCATTGTTGAGGACTGGTGATGCCGTACTCACTAAGTTAGACCATCAAAAGTCTTGGGGGACAGCTGCTGTGGTCACAGGCATGAGTACAACTCCTCGATCCTTCACTATTGAGACACATCAAGGGATAACTCTGCGGCGTAACCGTCGTCACTTGCAGCTCATCCCTGATTCAGCTGGAGGAACTCAAACTCTGGTCCAAAAAGAACAATCATGTGAACAGCAGCCTGAGTCTACTTTGAACACTGGGAAAACTTTCTCTCAGGCCCCAAACACAAAAACTGAACCGCTGATGACTAGATCTGGCAGAATAAGCAAACCAGTGAATAGATTAGATTTGTGAGAAAAAGGGAAGAAGATAGAAGGAATATATGCTAGTCATATTTTGTTTAATAGAGATTAGAAAAATTTCATTCAATGTGGTTGGGATAAGCAAAATTAGAAAATAAGTTTTGTTTTGTTTTGTTTAATGTTGTTGAAAATTTCATAATACTAACAAAGAATATTTAAGGCAGTTCAGAAGAAAAAACTAAAAAGGGGAGATGTAATGTGTGTGTTGCTTTAAGAAAACATGATTATGTTGTTGTTCCAAGAGGTAGTTTGGGCACATGTTGAGTTCATGACTGGAGTCGAGAATAAAAGGATTATGTTGTCCTGTTAAGACCAGTGTCTTAAAGAAATAAAAAAATGCCAGCGAATGAACATAGTAGTATCAGTATTGAAGGAGAAGTGATGGATTTTCGTTTTTTTTTTTTTTTTTTTTTTTTTTTGCCCTGCAACTCACTTGAAGAAGGAATGGAAACATCATACACTATGTAACAATCCTTAATTGAAGAAATGTGGCAAAATATCTCAAGAGAGAACCTCATATTATTAAATTCAAAAGTGCTTTCCATATTTGGGTCAAAATAGGCTACATTTGTGAACGCACATTTTCAGAAATGTTCTGAAATGTGAAGAAGCTCATTGTTACTCGAACCTGTGCAATCCGTCAATAAAAGAATATATAGTACCTGCTTTCCTTACATTCACTCACTTTAGTGCCCTCCGAACCTTGTCCTCCGACACGGTGATCATATGATGATCGCTGATCTGACTGCTGCTTCCTGACATGCTAATCGGCAAACTCGTGCTGCTTAGATTGCTTTCAAAGCGGCCGTAGTAAGTGTTTAGCTCATCAGCCAGTGATGGATCTGCTCTCACCTCTCCAGAGGATTTATTTCCAAAAGCACAGAGGGTCCTTAGTCCTTGCCACATGCGTCGGGAGTCATTTAGCTGGAAATGTGACTCTATGCATTCCCTGTGTCTGTGTTTGGAGGCTCTTACTGCGCGTCGGAGAGCATAGCACGATGCTTTGTACTCGCTCATGTTACCCAACAGAAGACCGGTGTTGTAAGCAGCAGTGTATTTGTTTATTGCTGCACAGACTGTTCTGTCCACCCACTGTTTCTGATTAGAGAAGGTCCTTATAGTTATTGTATCTGGAGCTTGTTAGGCTAGCTTGTTTACAAAGCAGCTTAATGCTACATCCGTGAACTCACTGACGTCAGATGAACTTGCATGAAACATGTCCCAGTCTACGTCATCAAGAGCCGCCTGTAGCATGGCTTCTCAGTGGGTGGACCATCGCGTCACCACCCTCTGCACCGGGGGGTCTTGAACGAGCCGTTGTTTATATTCCGGTTTGAGGAAAATGGCGGCATGGTCCGATTTCCCAAAAGCCAGTTGTGAGCGTGCTTTGTAGGCGTTCTTAAACTGAGTGTAGCAATGATCCAGTGTATTCGGTCCTCTGGTTGGACAGGATACATGTTGATAAAAATTAGGCATAACTTGCCTGATGTTGGCTTTGTTAAAGTCCCCTGCATGATAATAGCAGTGTCAGGATGTTTGTTGATGTAGCCGCTAAAGCACATCGTGAAGCTCAGACAAAGCCAAACCGGTGTCTGCTTGTGGTGGGATAAAAAAAAGCAGTAACGGTGATCGATGAAAACTCCCGGGGCAGATAGAATGGGCGGCAGATAATGGATAGATGTTCCTGATGAGGCAAGCAGGAGCACGACAGAGTGGAGATATTCCTGGAGCCACACCAATTCTTATTAATCATGAAACACACTCCTACACCTTTGGATTTGCCAGCCTCGGCTCTCCTGTCCATCAGGCTGTCCTGCCCAAAACAGTTTTCAGACGGCATTACAGCAGCGTCCTGGACCAAGGGCGTGAGCCATGTTTCCAACAAACAAAGAATGTTACAGTCCCTATTGTCTCGTTGGAAACTTATCCTGGCTCTAAGATTGTCCATCTTATTCTCCAGAGACTGGACATTGGCGAGCAGAATGCTCGGTAGAGGAGGACTGTGAGCTCTTTTTCTCAGTCTGTTGTGAATCCCAGCGCATTTCCTGTGGTGTTTCTTGATCCGTCGCCTTGGGTGGTTATTCAGATGGCCATTGTTCATCTCGGCATTCCGGAGAATCTCAGATGGCAACGATGGAGTTTTCTCAAGAGTGTCATGACGAGGGGTGAGCGGATTGTTTCTGAATGGCAGTTTGCTATTTTGTGTTCATGTAGTACAAAGAAATTTGAATTTATATTTTCAGCCATTTTGACAGCCCTAGATGGCAATAGTATTTGATTATGTGATTTCTGCCAGCTATTATAGTTTGTTTAGGGTTAAGATTTACCCTGTCATTTTCAGATTAACGTTGAAAATATTTGTTATTTGTTATTTTTGTTTTCCGTTAGAAAAAAAAGTAAATAAATAACTTTTGTAGCTTTAAAGATTCACATATATTAAATTTGTTTTATTGATTTTTTTTTTTTTTTTTTTTTCAGTTTCTGTATATTTCCTACTTGTAAAGGGCACAGGGATAACTATGTGAAGATTAATTAAGTTCACTTAAATTAGAAGTTGTCATTTTTAAAGTCAAATAAATATTAAAATTTGATAGCTTACAATTAAATTGTAATGTTGAATGGCTGGTCAATGGTAAAATATCAGAAGATCTCCTAGAGACATCAGTATTGTTATCAGTGATACTCAAATTTAGTCATAAAAAAGATGTCATTAAACAAATATTAAACATATAATGTATGTGTTGTTTCTCTATTAATTTGAAGATTGAATGTGAAATTGCAAAAACAATAAAAATAAATTTAAAAATGTTAATGTTATGTAGGATTCATCAGCATTTCAGAATTTTTTTATTTTTTATTTTTATCTTTGACAGAATATATATATATATATATATATATATATATATATATATAGGTTACCAAAAAAGTCATAAATATTTTTAATGATATTCGGGTCGCGGTCGGTCTGGTTGTTTGAAATAATAATGCCAATTAAACCTTTGTAATTTATATAGTACTAGACACAATTTCGAAATACATAGGCCTACACTTTATTGGCTGAATAACTGGCGCGAATAGAGTGACCATCTTTCCCGCTTTACGTTGTACTTTGTCCCGCCTCACGCAAGCTGAGCATCTGTCCCACTTTTATATTCGACCCTGCCTAATAAATAGAGCTATACGTCCATAGGCGTACTGTTTCTTATGTCCAATAGTTCAGAGGAGAGCAATATATCCATTAATAACTCACTCTTATGCTGTTCCAAACATGTAAGACCTCCTTTTATCTTCGGAACACAGTTTAAGATATTTTAGATTTAGTCCGAGAGCTCTCAGTCCCTCCATTGAAACTGTGTGTACGGTATACTGTCCATGTCCAGAAAGGTAAGAAAAACATCATCTAAGTAGTCCGTGTGACATCAGAGGGTCCGTTGGAATTTTTTGAAGCATCGAAAATACATTTTGGTCCAAAAATGGCAAAAACTACGGCTTTATTCAGCATTTTCTTCTCTGTTGTGCTGTCTGTCTGTTGTGAGAGAGAGTTCAAATCAAAGCAGCTGGATATCCGGTTCGTGAACGAATCATTCAGTTCACCAAATCAAACTGAATCGTTTTAAACGATTCGCATCTCTATGACTTAAGATGTTCACTTTTTTAATGTGGCTGACACTCCCTCTGAGTTCAAACAAACCAATATCCCGGAGTAATTCATGTACTCAGACAGTACACTGACTGAACTGCTGTGAAGAGAGAACTGAAGATGAACACCGAGCCGAGCCAGATAACGAACAATAGACTGACTCAGAGGGAGTGTCAGCCGCATTAAAAAAGTGAACAGCTTAAGTCATTTGTGGATTAATGCGTATTAGAGATGCGAACCGTTTAAAACGATTCAGTTCGATTTGGTGAACTGAATGATTCGTTCGCGAACCGGATATCCAGACTGCTTTGATTTGAACTCTCTCTCACAACAGACACGGAAGAGAAGACAATGCTGAATAAAGTCGTCGTTTTTGCCATTTTTGGACCAAAATGTATTTATTTTGATGATGTTTTTCTTACCTTTCTGGACATGGACAGAATACAGTACACACAGTTTCAATGGAGGGACTGAGAGCTCTTGGACTAAATCTAAAATATCTTAAACTGTGTTCCGAAGATAAAAGGAGGTCTTACATGTTTGGAACAACATGAGGGTGAGTTATTAATGACATAATTTTCATTTTTGGATGAACTAACCCTTTCGTGGCCACGAAAAAGAGAAGATGCACTTTTAATAGCAAATGGACTGCAGCATAGGCTTGGTTAAGACCTGTGGATGGCGAAGCAGAAGGAGCTTTTTGCATTTTATGCAAAAACAGTTTTTCTGTGGGACATGGTGGAGAATATGACGTAAAGAAATATGGTGCATGTAAGTAACTTACCACAGAAAAAAAGCACATCATTAAGAAACATGCTAATCAGTGCAATTGTTTTTTAATAAACCAAATGATCCACAGGTTGCCAAAGTTTCAGCAGCAGAAGTGACGAGCATTTATCATGCCGTACATTACACACATTGTAAAAAGTTAGCCCAAGTCATTTTTCCAGATTCTGATATAGCTAAGAAAAAAGCTGTAGAAACTTTGGGTGATATTTTGGGTCAGGTAGTGTCTTAATCTTTTAGTCGATGGGTTTAAAAATAAATATAGGCAATATATTAAAGAAAGCTTGAAATGTCTACTTTTAAACGAAAATATTCAGAGCAAAATAAATAGGCTACTCTCTGATTATGTAATTCATATGAAATGTGCATTTCCCTCTGCCGTTCTTGGCGAGTCCGCCTTGACAACTTCATCTTTGCTGAGACACAGAAAACAGCAGTTTATTACTAAACAATTGAATGTCTCCTTGCTAACTTAGAAATATTCATAATCATTGCTTTAACCGGTTCTTCGTGGCAAGCCTTATGTGTGCGGTCATAATGCTTATTATGCTGTAAGCTATAGCCTATTTAAGTAATTAAATTCATATAAAGGGGCGACGCATTTAGTACTTAAAAAAAAATGCGGGTCAGGAAGCGGGTCGGGTACAATATTTTCTTTTTCTTTTTTTGCGGTCCGAGTTGCGGGCGGGTTAGTTGAAAACATCAGTCCGGTAAGGGTTGTTTATACATTGACCCACGCATCACTGATGTGCACCCCTCGAAAGCCTGAAAGCACAGAGGCCCCCTGCTCCCCACATAACAAATCCCCTGTATGTGTATGAAGCTACTGACCGACTGACCATAATCTGAATATAAGAATACATCAGAGAGACTCACACTGGATTGCTGGAAACATTTGAAGAAACATTTCCAACCCGAATCTCTGCTCCGTTTACACAGCAGTCGGGTACGTCAGTGATGGTTACTCTGTTCACGCTGTACGTCTTCATCAGATCCAGTCTCCACCATGGGTCACTTTCCCACATAGTACTGCTACAGGTGGAGATCCACCCATCCAGAGCTTTTTCGGCATACCAGTCATAATATAATGTTGACTGATTGGCTGTTCCCCATGTTGCTACATTCACTGGAATTATTCAAAGGAAAACCTTATTTACAACTACAATTATTTCTTTTTTTTTACAATTATTTATAGCCCTGCTGGGCTTTTTAAATCCATGAGTGTCTGAAAATGTTTCACAGCAGTACAAACTCGCTAACAAAAGATAAAATAGTGTGTAATTCACAAATTCTCACCTTCTTTTTCTGCCTTCGTTTGAACTAAGAAAAAGCCTTAAAATGAGAAACACAGAATGATGATTAGGATTTTGCAACTAAAATTGATTTTTTTTTTTTTTTTTTGATAAAAAGTATATTGTTTAAGGGTATTTGTAAAAACATTAAAAAAGAGCAACATATTCAGTTATAATTGAGGGGTCTTCTGTTAAGTGAAAGTCATTAAGATATTAAACAGATTGTGTTTTACTTACCCAGTAAAAAACACAGACTCTTGTAGAAATCCCTCATGTTCATTTCAGGAGGTTTGTGATTCTTTCTGCTTTCATTTGAGGAAGTTTGAATGAATGTTGTTCCTGGGAGAAACAAGTTAGTTTAATTTTATATCAGAGTCACATGATACTGTTTCCCCTCCCACTTTTCTCTCTGAATGGTGCTGGAATTTTTTTTACACACACACACACACACGCGCGCGCAACAAAACTAGTTAACACTTTTTCACTGAAAATAATAACTTTAATGATAACTTGCATCTTCAATTTTTATTGATTAATGATATCAAAATGTCAGTACTATTGAGATTGTGGTGGACACTTTTATCTGAAGCAAGTCAAAGGATGAAGTTCATGTTGACATGCTAACATTGAATATTACGTGTAAACAGCAATAGCAAAATCCACCAAACAGTTTGTCAGCTGTCCTCTCCTGAGAGAAAACTGAGGGACAATCTTCCTGAAATACATTAGAATTTATTTGTGTATTCAAATTCAGTGGTACCGCATTTTTACTTTAACTGTGTTATTTTATTTATTTTTGTACTTTAACTGTGTTAAACATGTTATTCCAAATCATTCTTACTTGTATGACATTCTTTTAGTGAAGGATGAGGTTTTTTAAGTTAATGAGAACTGAAACTCTAAAGCTCCGAAATGACAAAAAAAAAATTCTAACAGTGCCATAGAAGTGGTTCATATGACCATTTCTCCAGTCTAGATCTGTCATACTGCATGTTGCTGCACCTGCCATGTTTCAGTTTGTTTTTTCTTTCCAATCTTATGAACATCTCAAGATCAACAGTCATTTACATTTTGTTTTTTATGTATGAAAGCTGCCTGTCAAAACTACCTGAAAGCACACGAACACAGTCCTGCATCTGTTCTGACATGATGAGAAGATCTGTCTCTGATCGTCTTTAAAATTTTAATATTCGCATTAATTGTTCAAATAGCAATGTAGTAAATATTTGTTCCTTTTGCCATTTGCCTCTACATCTACTGCTGTTCACTTCTTAGATGTTTTTCTTATTCACTGTGATTTTTTTTGAGTAGTTTTCCTAGAAAGCCTGTTACAAAAAACATGAAAATGAATGTAAATGTAAATGTAAATGTTCTCCTGACTGAGATGCTGACTGAGAAGAACACGAACATATGAGAAAGCACTCTATGATTGCATCTGTACTGGCATCTTGAGCTTTGAAAGCAAAAGCTCATCATGTGTTTTACATGTTTAAAAACTCCACCAACATTACTCTTCCATAATTCTTACTTGGTTCTTTCTGCAAATGTCAGTGATTTTCTGTGCTCGAAGTTCGTTTGACTTGGCGTACAGTTCTTTTGCCTATGTAAATAAAGTTGGATGTCATATTTTTGTGAAAAGAAGCTATGCAAATGACACTTGATAGAAATGAATGAAATGCAACATGCTGATGGATCAAAATGATCGGTGAGTGTTTGCAATCAGACCAAAAACTATTTTTAAATAATAAATTTCTAAAAAAAACTTACCAGTCGCCCCCCATTTTTCAGCATGGAGACAGAAATTACATTCCCAAAATAAAAAGGTTTCTGCTCATGATTCTTTCTGACTAGATACATAATCAACATTTGTTCACAAAGCTGACACTTCAAAGTTTACTGTCAGGAATCATCATTTCTCAGACTGTTATGATAATAGAGATATTTAAACTCAAACATAAAAATAAAAATACAAAATATTAAAAACATATTTTTAAATGTATGCCAATAAGCTCCAATCCCAGCTATACTTTTACCCCTCTATTATTGAAAGCCTTACTATAAAAATACAACAAAACATTTTCTTACGACCTTACGTGAATTATTGTGACAAAAATGCATTATGAATAAAAACTGCATCTGCTATGTAGCAGCATTAGAGCTAACGTTAGCATCAAGCTACATAAGACAATTTATGAAATTATTAGTACACTTTTACTCAAAACTCACTTTAAACCCTGATTGAGTGTTTTTAATAACTTCCTTTTGCGATCACATGTGGAAATTGGTTGTTGACTGTTGTAAAAAAATATGCTATTTATAGCCTTTTACATTGTTGCACAATAACTGATTAATATTGGTAATAATCAGATGTACATTTTTCAATATTGTTATACACATGCCCCAAATCTCAAGGAAATCACATACCAACCATTACTATCGTAATCGCGTGTTGATCATTTAGATATTTTGTGGGTCCAGAGGTTTCTTTGTGTTGTTGTGGTCAGATATCAACGCGGAAGTGTACAGGAAGCATGTGACATGATGACATTCAGTCAATCTGCATTATTCTTTTATCATTATTCTTTTGTTTTTATTCTGCCATTATTAGCCATTGTTCTGGTATTTAAAGGTTTAGCATGCCAAGAAGCTCCAATCCCAGCTATACTTTTATAGGGGTATACTTTTACCCCTCTAATTTTAAAAAGCCATCCATTTTACTCATCCTCCAAAGAAGAGAGACACATGGCATGAGAGGTAATCACATTTTAGCTTAAAAAACTGTTTGTTTGTTTTTTTCCTTTAAAAGTAAAATTTCTATTATCAAGGTTTTTTATTGTAGCGTCTGAACAATTCTAGAAAAGTTTGAAAACATTTCACACGTTTTAGTGCTTTACCAGGCTACACAATGAGTCCATACAGTTAGCATGATGTTAGCTCTTAACTGCTGGATCATACTAGTTTTTTCAAATTTGTGGGTTTGGGGTGATTTGTGCCAAACGGCCTGGGTTAAGTTGTGCCAGTGGCACAACTCACCCCCACTTATGATTATTTTCGACACATTATTAATTTGTAATTGTACATTGCACTATTGCATTTTAGCACTTAAACTATGTGGCATTCTTAATTTTAGACAAAAACCCATTAGGCCACACACTTATAAACGGAAGACAGACAGGGCTTCAACTGCTCTTGTGGAGTCGGACAGAGCAGTGAAAGAGCTGCAACAGGGAAAAACCATACGTCAGGTGGCAAGGGAGATGAATATCTGCAGGATGACCTTGAAAAGATTCAGGGTGAAGAAAAAGGGTTGCCATGATTTTGCCAAGTAAGACATGTTCCTGGATCAACACCTTCTGATGATCCTGGATCAACATTATTGTCCAAAAATATAGACTCCCAATCCCTACCCCTAAACCTAACCCTACCCATAATTTAGTCCTAAAAATAGGGGGAAATGATAGCTGTGAGTAGAATCTCCTAATCCTGATGTAAGCCTAAAACAGATATTTCTTGAAATGTTATATCTTACTTCTGATTGGTTGATTGGAAAAAAAGACAAGGATGTTGATCCAGGAACATGTTTTACTTGGTGAGATCATGCTCGACAAGAAAATGATAGGAGAAGTAACAAAGAATGGGTTTAAAACCCTCTCAAGGCAGGCGTTGCTGATTTGCAACAGTTAAAAACTAACTACATTATTACTCCAGATCTGGAGTACTAAAAACTTGTTACTAAATCTTAATTTGAGCCTGACCCACATAGCAACATTGTGTCGGCCCAGATGATCTGGCCGACATGCAGCGTGGAATGATGACGCTTGGGCGGACCGCTCCTGTTGGCCAGATTTGAGCCACAAGCAGGCCATAGCAATGCCACATGTCAGCCAGAGTAAAGAAATTAACCAGAACTGGACCTTATCTGAGCCACAAAATCTGTGTATATATTAAATATGAAGTAATATCATCCTTAATAAGCCTGTTAACAAGCAGAATCACTGAAGGAAAGAAGAGAACAGAAAAAGAGATAAGCTGAAGCACAAGAACTACAACTGACTTCAGCCACAACCTTAGATGAAATCAATTGAAGATAAAAGAAGACATTAAATCTCTGGAGATGTCACCAGAGGAGGATTAAACAACTCCACAAACAGCTTTACCAGCTTCACTTATTACTAACCAGACTGACTTTATTTCTGTTAGACATCTACAAAAGTTTTTATTGAGAATTAACAGAGGTTTATCTCTAATGTATGTCACCATAACAGTGATTAGTGTTTCCATTAGTTGCGCTCTTAACTCTTATCCTATCTTTTGTCTTTTTTTGACTGCTGTGACAGTGTTTTTGTTAAACACATTTGCGGCATCAAAGAAAGGTAAAAAAATTGAGGTCAGGTGATAGAGGTTATCTGTTGATGAATTTATAATCCTCATGAAACTCATTATATATTTTTTTTAAATCTAACAATTGTTTCATTAATATCTTCACATCACAAACCATGTGTTTCTGCAGCATGAGATCCAGCAGTATTATACCAATCAGTTAGAAGATTTTATTGAGCATGAAAAAGTCAATCTATGATGACACACACAGACATCAACAGTCAGCATATGAATCTCAACAATGGTGACAATCAAATGTACCTTGCTGCAATGCATGCTGGGTACTAGCATAGTACAAAACTCCCATTATCTAAATATTTTTGATTGTCACCATTATTGAGATTCATGTGCTGATTGTTTAAATCTGTGTGCGTCAGCATAGCAAGTTTTTTGAGCTCAAACTGATTGTTATAATACTGTTGGATCTCATGCAGTTTGTAATATGAATGTATCATTGGAACAATATAATTTTTAGATTAAAAAAAAAACATCAACGAACCAGTGTACTTCATGATGATTATAAAACCATCAACAGATAACAGCAGTCACTTGAAAGCATGTCACTCTATCTTTCTTTGAAGCTGCAAATGTGTTTAACAAACACACTGAATATATAATAAGAGTTAAGGGCCCAACTAATGAAAACACTACTCACTGTTATGGTGAAACACATGCAAGAGGTCCCAGGTTCATATCCCGGACGAGCCCTTGGTCAGGATAAAACGTGAAGCTTTGTTGTCTCATTGCGTTCACTAACATTGAGGCAGTTTTAGGGAAGTCATGGCCTAATGGTTAGAGAGTCGGACTCCCAATCGAAGAGTTGTGAGTTCGAGTCCCGGGCCGGCAGGAATTGTAGGTGGGGGGACTGCATGTACAGTTCTCTCTCCACCATCAATACCACGACTTAGGTGCCCTTGAGCAAGGCATCGAACCCCTAACTGCTCCCCGGGCGCCGCAGCATAAATGGCTGCCCACTGCTCCGTGTGTGTGCTCACAGTGTGTGTGTGTGTGTGTGTGTTCACTGCTCTGTGTGTGTGCACTTCGGATGGGTTAAATGCAGAGCACAAATTCTGAGTATGGGTCACCATACTTGGCTGAATGTCAAGTCACTTTCACTTTCATTAGAGTTAAACCTCTGTTAATTCTCAATAAAAACTTTTGTAGATGTCTAACGTAAATAAAGTAAATCTGGTTTGTAATAAGAGAAGCTGGTAAAGCTGTTTGTGGAGTTGTTTAATCCTCCTCTGCTGAGATCTTGAGAGATTTAAGGTCTTCTTTTATCTTCAATTGATTTCATCTAAGGTTGTGGCTGAAGTCAGTTGTAGTTTTTGTGTTTCTGCTCTTCTCTTTTTCTGTTCTCTTCTTTCCTTCAGTGATTCTGCTTGTTAACAGGCTTATCAAAGCTGAAATTACTTCATATTTAATATACATAGATTTTGTGGCTTAGTAAGGTCTGGTTCTGGTTAATTTCTTTACTCTGGCTGACATGTGGCATGTGGCTGACATGTGGCTTGTGGCTCAATTCTGGCAAACAGGAGCGGTCCGCCCAAGTGCCATCATTCCACGCTGCATGTGGGCCAGATCATCTTTCCACGGATGCCAGATCTGGGCCGACATAAGGTTGCTATGTGGGGAGAGGGATAAGAGAGCACCTCTAAAGTGATGGAAAGGTAATCATCAATCATAGGATAACATATTCTCTCTCTCTCTCTCTCTCTCTCACACGCACACAAACACACACACACACACACACACACACATTTAAAGAAAATAATGAAGAGGTTATCCCTGAAGGTGATGTGCTCAAGAAACTACCCACACCCCAGTTTATATTCCCCTGAAGCATTGACAAGTGGGATGTTAAGTAGTATGCCAAATCCAGACTGACGGGATAATCTGGAGAAGTGAGGAGATGGCCATGCCTCATCAGTGTTTGATTTACCTGCCATTTGTTTAATTTAGCTAACACTGATTTTAGTTTAGAGTTTGCACTACGTTACTAAAGAGAAGTTTTCTTCAGTTTTTAAGTCGCCTAAGTCACAATAGGATTTTAACAAATTAGCCTACTAACTTTATTCTTATATGTTACATAATTGACCGACAGCGTTCTATGTATGTCAGGCATATATTACCAAAGCCTTTTTGCCTAATATGATTCAAAAATATCATATATTGTGTATTTAACTTTGTGTTTTCCCAAAAACTACAAAATATGTCTTATTCCAACTGTTTAATAGGATGACAATATCTGATTAAACCTTACATTTTTAATTTTATATTGAGTTTGTCTTGCTTTCATATAGCATTACAGTTCATAACATTAAAATGTTCTGTTTTACTTCAGAAATCACTGCCACTATTTACCCCAACGTATTCTCCCAAAAGGCACAACTTACCCCGCACCAGGGGCAAGTTGTGCCACGGACCACTTTTTTCCCAAAAGCTATATTTCTGAAAAAAATTATTTCAGATCCAAAGTTATTGTTCTCAGGGATGCACCACATCCTGGAATATATGTACATTCTAATTACTGTTACTGCAACAATGTTTTAACAAAAACATCAAGAGTCTTTAAAGGGGGGGTGAAATGCTATTTCATGCATACTGAGTTTTTTACACAGTTAAAGAATTGGATTCCCATGCTAAACATGGACAAAGTTTCAAAAATTAAGTTGTACGTTTGAAGGAGTATTTCTGTTCCAAAAATACTCCTTCCGGTTTGTCACAAGTTTCGGAAAGTTTTTTTTTTTTCGAGTATGGCTCTGTGTGACGTTAGATGGAGCGGAATTTCCTTATATGGGTCCTGAGGCACTTCTGCCGGAAGACCACGCGCTCCCGTATAGCGAGGCTGAGCAGCACAACAGACTTCACTGATCAGAGCGAGAGCGTCGCGAAATGTCACAAAAGGAGTGTATTTTTGGTTGCCAGGGCAAGACAACCCTGCACAGATTACCAAAAGAGAAACAGCATTAAGGGACCAGTGAATGGAGTTTATTTTTACAGAGCATCAACGGAGTTGTATAAGTGTTTGTGTTTGTTCCCTGCATTTCGAAGATGCTTGTTTTACAAACAAGGCCCAGTTTGATGTCGGATTTGCACATCGTTTATTTCTTATGGATAATGCAGTCCCAACGAAAAAGGGTCACGATCGTGTGTTGGAACCGCATGCAGTGAGTAAAACTGCTTCAAATATCTCTGTGTTGTTAACTTAGCTATCGGTGCGTAAGCAAATCAAGTAAACAACATGCGATGTTGTCATCAAACTGCACTTTCCACATGTACAGCTTAGAAAAAAAAAAAAAAAGACGACAAAGTGGAACTTAGTCATTTACCAAAACCGCTAAGCAAATATATACAGTTTCAGTACATACCACATAGAGACGCCTTTGCTGATGCTGCTCTTGTTAAATTTCAGCCTCTGGATCTGATTCTGGATCATAAATATACGCTGAATCTGACTGTTAGCCGTGGTTTGTTTTGGATGTTTTTTTCTTCACGGTAATGTCACAGCTTCCAAACGCTCTCAATGCAAAACTCTTTCACCTACATATCACATTGTATAGACTGTGTCTGTTCCCCAAACTAGAAAATAAAAAAATAAAAAATCCAAACCAATTTAAGAGTAACAATTTAAATTGAGGTTCAATAAATAAAAAAAAAAAAAAAAACAGTTGCAATACTGATAAACAAATTATAAAGCTTGGTTTATTGCATATCAGGTCTAGGGATGTAAGGATTACTGGTTTGATGATAAATCATGATAAAATTCCCCACAGTTAGTATTACCGTTTCATCTTTTTATTATCATTTAAATCGTATTAGATTACTGTGATTCGAACAGCCAGCAATAAATGAATACTGTCTATCATAAAGCATAGTTTTCAGTAACAATCTCAGGTGTGCAGAGCAAAGTAGTTTCGTTTTAGTCAAAACAAGGCGAAAAAGCTTGGAGGTTGTAAAAGAGTGCTAAGGGAATTATTCAAATTAATATATGAATTAATTAGTTATATGAATGTGCCTATGAAGGTTTTGACTGTCTTCAGAAACGATTTGATGGCATTTTGTTTTCATCTCTGCTCCATGTAATAGCTTTCCTTGAGCAGCGGTTCTCAATTCCACTCCTCGCGCCACACCGAACCAACCCCATTTACCTCATTTAATTTCACTTATGGCTTCAGACATTTGTTCAATTCAAACGTAAGTGCCCTGTGAACGTCCTGTAGGCTATATGTTCCATCCAAAGTGCATTCAAGTGTGTGAGTATGTGAGCTGAGTGACGTGATTTTGTCTGGAGCTATGAGTGGATTTTTTGAAAGTCAGAGCGTTGTGTTTTTCACTCGATCTGAGAATGCTCTGCTTCCGCTCAGCTATGAGCAAAATTTATGCCAACTCACGCATTAAACATAATTAAGGACGAGTGTGCAAGGTTAACGTATGTTGTAAATTGTACAATTTGTTAATCTCTGCTCGATTAATTAATTAATTTGCTGCTACATTGCTGCACGTGGACAGAGCACACAAGCTTGCACATAATGTAGCCTACAGATCGCGCGCATACATTCAGGAATGAAGAAAAACTGAAAAGTTACAGCATATTCTCTCTGTTTCTGAAGTGACTACCCTCAGTTTTGGTCAGTGGAGTGAGGAGTGGCGAGAAATGGTGAACCAGGAGTGCAGTGATTTTTGAATGCTTGGAGCACGGAGGGGAAATTTTTGCTGCTCCAATCCGATCACATACTCTGGTGCAAGATTTATTTTTCATTTATTTTTTCATTTATTTAAATTTAAATGTCCCTGTGTGAAGACGTTGCGCAGTGCAAATCCGTGAATGAATGCTTCGAAGTGAGGTAAACTTCAACAGCGTAGGGAGCAATGAAAACTGTATAGGGACCATGTCAGTGTGAACAGTTCATGCATGGAGCTCACGTCTAATGAGCTGATGATCTGAATCAGGTGTGTTAACAAAGAGAGACATGTGAAATATGCGAGAACTGGAATTGAGAACTGCTGACCTAAAGGAAGTGTTCTTAAGAGGGCTTTTACACTGGGATCGTTTGCTGCGGTCCGAGCCCAAGTGCGATTGTTCCCGGTGCTGCCCGCAGTGTTGGTCTGCTTTCACACTCAATAGTTGTATCGAACCCAGGTTTGTTTGCAGTCACCTTACGTCATCGCAAACGCACATGGAAAATGCATGGAGAACACAACGAGACTGAGCATAGTTGTATATATATATATATATATATATTATTTTTATTTTTTTTGGTGCTATTATGCACAGTATAATAATTTATTTTAAGTATTTAATTTTAATTAATTTAACTGTGTTACGCATGCGAGGGACAAGTACCTGTACAAGTGCGCACCCAAGACCGTGTTGCTTTCACATTCACGCGCCCCCTAATAGCAATACTGTTGTGATCACGGAGGTTTATTTAGCAATTATATTAAAGCTTTATTTGAAAATTTACATTAGATATCTTAATCTTGAAACCTTGAATGGTATTAAACTGTTGTCAGTCAAGGTGTCATTTAAAATCCGGACATCATTGGTAATGGTATTGTTTTAGTGATTAAGCAAACACAAGTATAACTCGTTTGAAGTAATGGTGCTTCATATAACATTATCCAGAGAAACAAATGTTAATGATAAATCCCCAGTGATGTTTGTACTGGCTACTGTATTCAGGCCACCAGCGCACCATACAGACTTTATTAAAGAGTTTGCTGATTTTACATCCAAGTTAGTGCAGGCTGCAGATAAAGTTTTAATATATGGTGATAATGAAAAGATGCACTGGGATCAGCATTTATAGACATTCTGAACTCTATTGGGGTTAGACAACATGTCTCAGGACCTCATTGTCGAAATCATACTCTAGATTCAATACTGTCACATGGAATTGATGGTGTTGAAATTATGCAGCCAAGTGACGATATCTCAGATCATTATTTAGTTTTGTGCAAACTTCATATAGTCAAGTCAAGTCAAGTCACCATTATGTATATAGCGCTTTAAACAAAAAAGATTTTTTCAAAAGTTTCAAAAAAGAAACTTTTTACCAGTGCCATTCTTTATACTTATTTACAATTGTGTTTGTACGTTTTTCTACAAGTAATATAATTATGAAAAACAGTAAACAAGTTTCACCCAAATGTAATTTGTCTTTTGACTAATAAAATTTAAATACATTTCATTTTTTGGTAAATAAAGGGGATTTGATATTAAAATTAAAACATGGAAGAAATATTGTGTGATTTATTTCTTTAAAAAATTAAGTTTTATAAATTTTTTCAACAGTAGTAGCAGTATCACATACATTCTACTAAATAATAGTAATAATTCTAGCACGATGCCTTTATGTAAAAATGAACTTATTTTGACGGGTTGCCATGAATACCTTTAAATTGACACTGGTTTTACTCAAATGAAATGGTAAAATGCTTGTGAAGTGACTCAGAACAGTTCTGGTGATGTTGTTTATGTATTTACGTCCTCATTGAGACGACAGATGCTGAAATTACTGCAAGTGTCACGCACTTCAGTCTATGTAGTGAACAAACCCGCACGTCTCTGCCATTCATTCATTCACTCACACAGAGACGCGCTGAACATGCAGGATTCATATTTCAACCAAAATTTACAGATAATGATCCATATGGATCCCTCAATCCCCGTCAAGCCAGATGGTCCTTATTCTTCACACGATTCGACTTCTCGGTAACCTACCGACCCGGCTCCAAGAACACTAAAGCAGATGCCCTGTCACGTCAGTTCGAGGAGGAGAACATTCCATCTGTTACAGAACCCATACTTCCGTTCCAGGTAGTGGTTGCTCCCATTCAATGGGATATCATGGCGCTACTCCAACAACACAGGGAGCAAAACGAGAACCCAGAGGCCTGTCCAGCTGACAAAATCTTTGTCCCTGAGAATCTTCGGGATCAGGTCATCAGTCAAGTTCACTGCCACCCATCATCCGGTCACCCAGGTATCACTGCCACCATCAACCAGTTGGAGAACCGCTTCTGGTGGGAATCTCTCCACAAGGACACAACCCATTACATCCAGCAATGCAATAACTGTAATATTAATAAGGCATCCAAACAATCTCCCGCCGGTCTCCTGCAACCATTACCCATTCCTCAACGACCCTGTTCACACATTGCCATTGACTTTGTTACGGATCTTCCCAGTTCACAGGGTTACACCACCATACTCACCACTGTTGGGAACGTTACTTTAAAAAAGTAATTAGTTATAGTTACTCACTACTTGTTCCAAAGAGTAACTGAGTTAGTAACTGAATTACTCTATAGTAAAAGTAACACGTTACCAAGGAAAGTAACTATTTGCGTTACTGTAAAAAAAAAAAAAAAAATGCTATATGCCAAATATATATATATATATATATATATATATATATATATATATATATATATATATATATATATATATATATAAATTTTTTATTTTTGCAGTTTTCACAAGTCAGTTGAAATGAGTAGAACAGAGAGCTGTTCGTACATAACTTTTGATATGCATTGCACATCAACAGACAGCAAGAGTTTTATCCTGCACTTCAAGTATTATCTTTGTAAGAAAAGTGTTTTTGTCCACTAGCTTTGTAGATGCGTCTGTCACACATTACATGCACATTCTTGCCTTTGACCACAATGAATTTGAAGTAGTGCTTATATCTCCACCTTGAAAATGCCAACTTTTCATCGGATTGCTCCTGACTCGCCATTTCTGCTGCTGCTGCGAATCTCTGCTGTTGCGTGGGTGTGTTAGTGTGTGTAAGTGTGTTTGTGTGTGTGTGTTTGGCGCCGCTGGCGCGTGTGCCTGCATGTGTGTAAAAACACTCGCTCTGATTGGCTACCATGAAACATCTCGTTATTACCCCACCTGCTCAATCGATGTGAGCCAGGGGTGCGTTCGGATTGCTTAGTTTATTAAATCAATGCATAGTAACACACCGCATTTAACGTTCAGTAATGTTAACGGCGTTGTTACGACAGGAAAAGTAATTAGTTAGATTACCCCGTTACTGAAAAAATAACATTGTTACCTAACGCCGTTCTTTTAAACGCCGTTATTCCAAACACTGATACTCACCATAATAGACCGGTTCTCCAAGGCTTGCAGATTCATCCCTTTACCCAAACTACCTACCGCTCTCCAGACGGCAGAACACTTATGCAACTGGGTCTTCAGATTATACTGCCTACCCGAGGACATTGTGTCAGACCAAGGACCGCAATTCAACTCTCAATTATGGTTAGCCTTCTTCAAAGCCCTAAACATTAATGTCAGCCTTACCTCTGGGTATCATCCTCAAGCAAACGGACAGGTGGAAAGGCTCAACCAAGAGCTCAACCGCTTCCTCAGAGCCTATTGTAATCAGAATCAGGACGACTGGGCAGGATATCTGCAATGGGCCGAATACGCACAGAACTCCCTTATTAAGCCATCTACGGGTTTAACCCCCTTTAAATGTGTGCTGGGATTCCAACCACCAATGTTCCCATGGTCAGGAGATCCAACAGATGTTCCGGCGGTAAATGACTGGATGGCACGCAGTGAGGAGGTATGGAATCAGGCTCATGTTCACCTGCAACACGCTGTAAGGAGGCAGAAGGAGCAGGCGGACCGCAGAAGGCACCCAGGTCACAATTATCAGCCAGGCCAGTGGGTATGGCTGTCAACAAGGGATCTCCATCTCCGGCTCCTGTGCCGCAAGTTGAGTCCAAGGTACGTGGGTCCATTCCAAATCACTAGACAGATAACTCCAGTTTCATTCCGGTTGGCACTGCCTAACACATACTGTATCTCTCCTACTTTTCATGTATCCTTGCTCAAGCCCGCTGCTGGTCCCAGAGACGAGGAAGAGTGGAGGTCCTGTGCACAGGCCCCTCAACCCATCATCATAGAGGGCAAGGAGGCTTACCAGGTCCAGGAATTGCTCGATTCCAGACGTCGGGGTAGAATCCTACAGTATCTGGTCGACTGGGAGGGGTACGGTCCAGAGGAACGCTCATGGGTAAACTCGGAGGACATCCTAGATCCCAATCTTGTCAATGAGTTTCATCGTCTACACCCTGGTAAACCGGCCCCTCGACCCCGTGGTAAACCCCGACGTCGTGGGCCTCCTCGCGCCAGGAGTCGCTCGCGCAGGGTGGGGGGGGGTAGGGGGGGGGGGGGTCTCTGTCACGGAGATGAACCCCGCGATTCCCTGATTGCCAGCGGAGGGCACCCTCACCTGAATACTGACACACACGCATCCATTCATTCACTTACACTGATAACACGACACTTCCCATAAGCCCCATCCTTGGACTCTGATCACCTGCACAGGTGATCGTCATCAAGACTGTGTATATAAGCTGGACTTCCACCACAGTTCAAACGCGAAGTCTTGATTTGCTGTGTCTGTCATTTCTGAGCGTTATTACCCGTGTTTGATTTCCTGTTACTGATTCTGCCTGATATCTCTATGTACCTTTGCTGCCTGCCTACTGACCCCTTGCTTGTTACTGGATTACTGATTTTCTGTTCTGTCTACACTGTTGATATTGCTGGCTCTGACCATTGCCTGTACGACTACGAGCCTTTATAATAAAGCCTGCATTATGGATCCCATGTCGAGTTCTGGTTCATTACATTGAGAGTCGATCACCGAAGCGAGGGAGACCCACAGGTCGCTTCATCCATCCAGATGTGATACAGAATTATTGTTATAGTTGTGTCGTGTTATGAGAACATTAAAAGTTCTGTAGTGTTGCTGGCTGAAAACAGCCACGATTTCACGAGTTCACCCTTACATCTAATCTGAAGGCAAATAGTAGGCATATTTTGGCGTGCTGTCCTGGGGGAGGGGTCCGGGCCCGGAGCATAGCCCGAACCCAAATAACTCCCCCTATCCCAATTTGGGATAAATAGATTAGAAGTGAAGAGTTGGGGTGGAGGAGGGTTGCCGAAAAACTGTCGTGGGACAGGAGGTAGGAAGACTGGATATATATACGCGTGCATGCTATAAGATGATTAGCTAAACGAGATGCACCTGTACCAAATTGGATGATTATCTGATCGTGCTTCTCCCGAACTTTGTTAATAAAACCACATAATGTAAACTGCATGAAGGGGTAAACTGGAAAACGCCAACAGGCCTACTTGTCAATTCAGCATCATAGTAATTTACCATGGTTTTACTTCTAGTGACCACCATCTTACTAATAGGCCTACTAATTATAAGCAAGAGCTTCTCTCTTTAGATGTTTAGTTCTAATTAATTTTAATATAAATAAAATGTTAATTCTGTAAGTGTCTTGTATAAAAGGTGTGTATTATTTACAAATAATAAAGTTCTTAAAGGGATAGTTCACCCAAAAAATTAAATAACCATTTACTCAACATCATGTCATTCCAAACCTATATGAATTTATTTCTACTGTGGAATATAAAAAAGAATATTTGCAAAAGCTTTGAATTTCAGTAACCGTATTTTTTGGACTATAAGTCGTACCTAAGTATAAGTCGCATCAGTCCAAAAATACGTCATGACGAGGAAAAAAAACATGTATATGTCGCACTGGACTATACGGAAGTTCTAAGCGGCCATGCATTATAATTTTTTCCTTATATAACGGTTATAACTGCTTAATTTTCTCGTTATCTTGACATAACAAAAGTCGTTTTCTTGTTAAAATGACTTATTTTTCTCGTTATTTCAACATAACGAAAGTTTGTTTTCTCGGTATAACGACATGACAGTTTTACTGTTGTTATAGTAACAAACTCAACTTTGACAGGCATCTGATGGACAACCATGCAGGTGCTCTTACTGTAGCCTATATTTCAGCAAATTTTGCTTTGCTTAGGTAATAGTGTCTACAATACATAAATAAAGGCTGATCAATCACTGTTGATTTTTCCAGAGACAGTACACTAAACGTTTTTTGTTTTTGTAATTACCATGTTTAAATGGCAACACCGCAAACACAGGCTGAGCGCCTTCAGAAGAATGCAGAATTATTCTAAGATCTTTTAGAGCTGCTTGGATTAAACTCACTTTTAACTTCCCCTTTATTTGAAATAAAATTATACATAATTTGTAATTTTTGTAGTCATTATATGCTGTGACAGATATCATCTGCATTACAAGTTCTGTTTGAAAAGATCATTCATGTGCAGCGTATTTGTGTGTGTGTGTGTGTGTGTGTGTGTGCACAAAAAAAAACAATTACAACATTATAGAACAAAACTGAATTAAATTAGCCTATGCACTTTACATATACATCACATTTCTCATCAATATGGTTAACAATAAAGTTTAATAATAAGGAAAAGAAGCACATCACAAATAGCCTACATCATTATATCCCGTCCTACTGTAGATAGACAGAACATCTCCGCTTATTAACTACCTAATCATGTGCCTAAAAGAAGCACAAATAAAGATATAATTGCAAACAGAATAGAGTGACGTCAATCTTGGTTTTGATAAGCAGTTATTTTATGACACAGAACGCATTGGAGAAACTCATGCATCTAGCAAGAATTTAATACACAAAATAATCATATTGATTCAAGCATTTAACATTTATGAATTAATTAAATGTCAGTAATAAACAAGATTGCACAAATCATAGCGATCACGAGGAAGGTCAGCGTACAGTAAAGTGGATAGTGTACAACACCCCATCAGTTATATTCAGGTCTATAATGCCACCTGCTGGCGCAGTTTTGTAACTTCTTAGAGAAAATTAAGTCGTTTTAATGAGAAAATGACTTTCGTTATGATGAGATAACGAGAAAATTAAGTCATTATGACGAGAAAACAAGAAGGAAAAAATTATAATGCATGGCCGCTTAGAACTTCCGTAGGACTATAAGTCGCATTTATTTAGAACCAAGAACTAAGAGAAAATGGTCTATAGCCACAAGAGGGCACTCTGTTTTCAGTGTAGACTACAGGAGCACTGAGCAGCATAGAGCGCCCTCTCCCAGCTGTAGACAGTAATGTTTTCTCTTGGTTCATTTCTCTTGGTTCATGTCAAATTAATTTTGATAAATAAGTCGCACCTGACTATAAGTCGCAGGACCTGCCAAACTATGAAAAAATGCGACTTATAGTCCGAAAAATACGGTATATCTATCATTATTTGTTTCTGTTTTATGTATTAATTTATTTATTGAAGGCCCTATAACCCAGCAGAACATTCATGAGTGAACTCGTGGGGTGGATATGACCTGGGGCCTGTTCTTCGTACATCGCTTATTACATCCGAGATCAAATGACACATCCAAGATGACATCATCGTGCTAATCCTGATCCGGCTAATTGGGTTCTTCGAACACACCTGTTGTGTATGATTAGTATCGCTGGATTGAGTTATCTGAGATAATTGCGCGTTCATGTGTTGTCTTAAAAGGGGATAAGTATCGATACCTGAATACCATGATCAGCAGTGAAGTGATTGGCTGGTGGCAAGACGGCAATGTAATGACGTCATATAATTTAAAACGAGACCTGATGAAAAGCTTGAAAAATTTCTGGACTTTTATAACGAAACAGCCAAGCAAACAAAACTACATAAATGTGATAATAGATACATGAGACAGATAATATATACATGTTTTTATTTTATTAGAATTATTTTCATTATTCCCCATTATTTAGATTCGCAATTTATAATAGTTGTGCAGTCTTTACATTTTTATTTCAATGTAGAAATTATCTATTCATTTCATTTTATATTTGGACAGATTTGTTACGTGACAGCATTAATGAAAGTTTCTTAAGGGTCAATATCATGTTATCTGCATCTCCTGCGCTCCATCAAGCCACTCTAAAAATAGCAGTCATCACTCAAAATAATGCACAACTCCATTATCTGTATAGCATGTGTGTAAGACTCTAATACAATTATGAAGTAATAATTTTATGACAAATAAATATTTCAGGAAGTAAAACTGGCTGTGTCTATAGTAGGCTGTTATGGACTACACAACATTTTTATATTATTTTTAAATATTATTTTTAATAATTATTATTTTAAATTATTGTCCCTGGATCAGTACGATACTCTTGTAATAAAGTAGCGGTGGTAGCAGACATATTTTGAGTATCAGTTCTGGTTGAAAAGAAGGGATCTAATCCTGTTTACATGAAATAAGCTGCTCCCGAGCAGGTTTAAGCTAAAGGACCTGTTGCTATGACAGCAGCTCCGGGATGAGCTTCAAAGAACCAAATGATCCAAGATCACGCCAAATCGTCAACATTCAAATCCAGCTAACTGAGTTAGCCACGTACAAAGAACGGGTCCCTGGGCTGAATTTGAACCCCAGTCCAGACCTGCCTACATGCTGAAAAATACCCTTGCAGGAAGTATAATTCCCTTCCTAGATAATACAATCAGTGAATAAAAGCATAAAACAAAACATAAAACATAAAATAAAGATGAACATAAAAAACTCATGCTGTAGAGAACTCGAAATATAATATGTGGATCAAATTTAGAGTGCACTGTATTGATATTAAATGAATATTAAAATTAATAATAAACCAACAACAATATACAGTAGGTTGCCAACCAAAATATAGTTTCTACCGCTGCACACACCGCCGCTGCCGCGATTGCAAACTGCATTTGCAGCTTTTGACTGCTGAGTGGCGCTTTAACCACAAGTTTTCAAACAAGCGCATCAAAGCACATTTTCAAAAATAGACGTCAGCTTTGCCTCACCGATGTGTTACATTTGGCAGCTGCAGTCGGGGAAAATAAAATAAAAACACTGTAGTTAAAATATTGAATATTCACATATGAAAATTTAGTCCTTATGAAGTTATGTGCATTTCTTAGAACTAATTCAACCAAGATAAATGTCAAGATAAATGTTTAATAGGTGTGCAGTATTATTTATATGATATGAATTATGTGTTATATTATTCAAAATAAATTGTGGTTTACTTTGCAAAAGTGGTCTATTTTAGTGAGCTAGGCTTGCGTGTTTTATAAATTATTTTCTTTATTTTAGTAAAACGTGAGACACTGTATAATTTCACTCCCATTATTTAGATCTAATTAAAACAAGAAACGAATAAATTAAACCTTCAAGATTCAGCTAAATCATTGAAACTCTAAAGACTGTTTAATAAAATGTCCTCATGTTTAAACTCCTCCCATTATAATCAACAAAATGCACACAATGTAAAAAAAGAGCGTCATTCTTTGACAATTTCAGTGATTTTAAAGGGAGTCTTATTTACTTGCATTCATGTAATTTAAGTTAAAAAAAAATCATAATAAAAAATAAATTGCAGCCACATTTAAATGCAGGTGTGTA
This sequence comes from Carassius auratus, assembly GCF_003368295.1. Taxonomy (NCBI): domain Eukaryota; kingdom Metazoa; phylum Chordata; class Actinopteri; order Cypriniformes; family Cyprinidae; genus Carassius; species Carassius auratus. The sequence goes on along the minus strand of NW_020528308.1, from coordinate 122,991 downwards.
AAATATCAGAATGCAAGATTTGCTCAGCGCTCATGATGCTGAGTGCTCGCCCAGCATTTATTCTTATTTGTCTACATATTGTATCTTGTATTGTAGCCCTCTCGATCACGTCTATTTTTTCCTGATAATGAAATAACTGAAATTGGGGTGTCTCACATAAATGAGAAATATATCTACAGAAAGCTTGAAATGTTTTTTTTTTAATGAATCAATTCAAAATTAAAGTATTATGTAATCTGTAAAGGGTTACATTTCTCTCTAAAAGCACGTAAATGTGGAGGGAGCCAACACTGTGAATTTCATCTTGCAGCTGGCAAGAAAACATTTGTTTATTAATCAATTAAACTGTCTCTTTTTTCACAATTATTAGGCTACTTCTGTCTGTGCCTTGTGGTAAACTTAATGCATGTGCTTGAGCGTGGAATATATTAAGGCTCATTATGGATTATAGATGTTAATATAATATAAACGTTCGAATAGTTGAATAATGACAAATGAACGACTAGTAACTAGAAAAATCTTACATGGGGGCAGACCTATTAAATACCCTCTAGACATCTCTAGACGTGTTTACATAAAACATAAAAAACGGAAATTTAAATACAATTGATATTTTATGTTTTGCAAATGGCCAACCCTTCTCTGCAGATATTGTGCTTCTGGTAAATCACATAAAGTCTACAAAATATTATGTCTCCAAAAACTCTGGTGTGTTTGTGATGTTGCCCATTTGAAGCTAAACACTTATTCATGAGGTAAAATAGACTTTGTAGTTCATGCGTGTTTTAGTATCAACGAAAAATAATCATAATCATACAAAGTTTTGGTCACAGTAAATGCATAATTAAAAAATGCAAAGTGTTAGCAGTTTGAAAAATCAAGAATAATAACAGAGTTAATGAGAATTATTTCTAAATGTTGGACCGTTCTCATTTGCATATGGAACCTTTTTTTTTTTTTTTTTTTTACAAGAATGAAATGAAATTAAAACAATTAGCTTTTAATCCATGTGTGTGTATATATATATATATATATATATATATATATATATATATATATATATATATGTGTGTGTATACAGTATTGTTCAAAATAATAACAGTACAATGTCACTAACCAGAATAATCAAGGTTTTTAGTATATTTTTTATTGCTACGTGGCAAACAAGTTACCAGTAGGTTCAGTAGATTGTCAGAAAACAAACAAGACCCAGCATTCATGATATGCACGCTCTTAAGGCTGTGCAATTGGGCAATTAGTTGAAAGGGGTGTGTTCAAAAAAATAGCAGTGTCTACCTTTGACTGTACAAACTCAAAACTATTTTGTACAAACATTTTTTTTTTCTGGGATTTAGCAATCCTGTGAATCACTAAACTAATATTTAGTTGTATGACCACAGTTTTTTAAAACTGCTTGACATCTGTGTGGCATGGAGTCAACCAACTTGTGGCACCTCTCAGCTGTTATTCCACTCCATGATTCTTTAACAACATTCCACAATTCATTCATATTTCTTGGTTTTGCTTCAGAAACAGCATTTTTGATATCACCCCACAAGTTCTCAATTGGATTAAGGTCTGGAGATTGGGCTGGCCACTCCATAACATTAATTTTGTTGGTTTGGAACCAAGACTTTGCCCGTTTACTAGTGTGTTTTGGGTCATTGTCTTGTTGAAACAACCATTTCAAGGGCATGACCTCTTCAAGTATTTTAACATATGCAAACTGATCCATGATCCCTGGTATGCGATAAATAGGCCCAACACCATAGTAGGAGAAACATGCCCATATCATGATGCTTGCACCTCCATGCTTCACTGTCTTCACTGTGTACTGTGGCTTGAATTCAGAGTTTGGAGGTCGTCTCACAAACTGCCTGTGGCCCTTGGACCCAAAAAGAACAATTTTACTCTCATCAGTCCACAAAATGTTCCTCCATTTCTCTTTAGGCCAGTTGATGTGTTCTTTGGCAAATTGTAACCTCTTCTGCACATGCCTTTTTTTTAACAGAGGGACTTTGCGGGGGATTCTTGAAAATAGATTAGCTTCACACAGACGTCTTCTAACTGTCACAGTACTTACAGGTAACTCCAGACTGTCTTTGATCATCCTGGAGGTGATCATTGGCTGAGCCTTTGCCATTCTGGTTATTCTTCTATCCATTTTGATGGTTGTCTTCCGTTTTCTTCCACGTCTCTCTGGTTTTGCTCTCCATTTTAAGGCATTGGAGATCATTTTAGCTGAACAGCCTATCATTTTTTGCACCTCTTTATAGGTTTTCCCCTCTCTAATCAACTTTTTAATCAAAGTACGCTGTTCTTCTGAACAATGTCTTGAACGACCCATTTTCCTCAGCTTTCAAATGCATGTTCAACAAGTGTTGGCTTCATCCTTAAATAGGGGCCACCTGATTCACACCTGTTTCTTCACAAAATTGATGACCTCAGTGATTGAATGCCACACTGCTATTTTTTTGAACACACCCCTTTCAACTAATTCAACTAATTGCCCAATTGCACAGCCTTAAGAGCGTGCATATCATGAATGCTGGGTCTCATTTGTTTTCTGAGAATCTACTGAACCTACTGGTAACTTGTTTGCCACGTAGCAATAAAAAAAACATACGAAAAACCTTGATTATTCTGGTTAGTCACATTGTACTGCTATTATTTTGAACAATACTGTATATATATATATATATATATATATATATATATATATATATATATATATATATATATATATATATATATATATATAACCCTAAATCAACAAACAGAACTAACAAATATTGCTACAAGTGTCACTGTATCATATAATAACTGCTGTTAATAATGTTCATCTTCTGGCTGACTACGTCCTGTAAAAAAATTTCTGAAAAATCCAGTCATATGCACATAAACTGACAGTCACCAAGCTACTACTAAATATTGTAAAAATAACATTTTCTGTGAAGTTGCTTTACAATGATTTGTAAAAAGCGCTATACAAATAAACTTGAATTGAATATCTTCATTCAAACATTATATTTTATCTAAAACAGTCTTAATATTTATTTAAATTATTTCATTTAGTGTTAATGGTTTAATATTAATTTACAAAGGACTATAGATTTTTAATATCAGCCATACACACTCCCGTTTACAGTGGTAAGTTTTTTTTGAGTGTTTGCATTGTTACTGTAAATATTCCTGGAACTTTTCTTGTAAATATTCCTGGATTCTTACTCTCTGTGAAGTGGGAGTCTATGTGATTTTTCCAGGGAATTCAAAGATACTTAACAACCTTGCAATTTTGACTTTAGCTTTTCTCATTTTGTTTTTAATAAATGTAGTTCTAGTCTATGTCAATCAATCAATCAATCACCTTTATTTATATAGTGCTTTAAACAAAATACATTGCGCCAAAGCACTGAACAACATTCATTTGGAAAACAGTGTCTCAATAATGCAAAATGATAGTTAAAGGCAGTTCATCATTGAATTTAGTTATGTCATCTCTGTTCAGTTGAAATAGTGTCTGTTTTAATTTGCAATCAAGTCAATGATATCGCTGTAGATGAAGTGACCCCAACTAAGCAAGCCAGAGGCGACAGCGGCAAGGAACCGAAACTCCATCGGTGACAGAATGGAGAAAAAAACCTTGGGAGAAACCAGGCTCAGTTGGGGGGCCAGTTCTCCTCTGACCAGACGAAACCAGTAGTTCAATTCCAGGCTGCAGCAAAGTCAGATTGTGCAGAAGAATCATCTGTTTCCTGTGGTCTTGTCCTGGTGCTCCTCTGAGACAAGGTCTTTACAGGGGATCTGTATCTGGGGCTCTAGTTGTCCTGGTCTCCGCTGTCTTTCAGGGCAGTAGAGGTCCTTTCTAGGTGCTGATCCACCATCTGGTCTGGATACGTACTGGATCCGGGTGACTGCAGTGACCCTCTGATCTGGACACAGACTGGATCTGGTGGCCACGGTGACCTCGGAACAAGAGAGAAACAGACAAATATTAGCGTAGATGCCATTCTTCTAATGATGTAGAAAGTACGGTGTTATGTGAAGTGTTCCGGTTCCAGTTTACCTAATTAATGCAGCCTAAAAATCCTTTAACGGATTTGGATATTAAAAGCATATTAGTATGTTATGTGTATGCCAGGTTAAAGAGATGGGTCTTTAATCTAGATTTAAACTGCAAGAGTGTGTCTGCCTCCCGAACAATGTTAGGTAGGTTATTCCAGAGTTTAGGCGCCAAATAGGAAAAGGATCTGCCGCCCGCAGTTGATTTTGATATTCTAGGTATTATCAAATTGCCTGAGTTTTGAGAACGTAGCGGACGTAGAGGAGTATAATGTAAAAGGAGCTCATTCAAATACTGAGGTGCTAAACCATTCAGGGCTTTATAAGTAATAAGCAATATTTTAAAATCTATACGATGTTTGATAGGGAGCCAGTGCAGTGTGGACAGGACCGGGCTAATATGGTCATACTTCCTGGTTCTAGTAAGAACTCTTGCTGCTGCATTTTGGACTAGCTGTAGTTTGTTTACCAAGCGTGCAGAACAACCACCCAATAAAGCATTACAATAGTCTAACCTTGAAGTCATAAATGCATGGATTAACATTTCTGCATTTGACATTGAGAGCATAGGCCGTAATTTAGATATATTTTTGAGATGGAAAAATGCAGTTTTACAAATGCTAGAAACGTGGCTTTCTAAGGAAAGATTGCGATCAAGTAGCACACCTAGGTTCCTAACTGATGACGAAGAATTGACAGAGCAACCATCAAGTCTTAGACAGTGTTCTAGGTTATTACAAGTAGAGTTTTTAGGCCCTATGATTAACACCTCTGTTTTTTCTGAATTTAGCAGTAAGAAATTACTCGTCATCCAATTTTTTATATCGACTATGCATTCCATTAGTTTTTCAAATTGGTGTGTTTCACCGGGCTGCGAGGAAATATAGAGCTGCGTATCATCAGCATAACAGTGAAAGCTAACACCATGTTTCCTGACGATATCTCCCAAGGGTAACATATAAAGCGTGAAGAGTAGCGGCCCTAGAACTGAGCCTTGAGGTACTCCATACTGCACTTGTGATCGATATGATACATCTTCATTCACTGCTACGAACTGATGGCGGTCATATAAGTACGATTTAAACCATGCTAATGCACTTCCACTGATGCCAACAAAGTGTTCAAGTCTATGCAAAAGAATGTTGTGGTCAATTGTGTCAAACGCAGCACTAAGATCCAATAAAACTAATAGAGAGATACACCCACGATCAGATGATAAGAGCAGATCATTTGTAACTCTAAGGAGAGCAGTTTCAGTACTATGATACGGTCTAAATCCTGACTGGAAATCCTCACATATACCATTTTTCTCTAAGAAGGAATATAATTGTGAGGATACCACCTTTTCTAGTATCTTGGACAGAAAAGGGAGATTCGAGATTGGTCTATAATTAACTAGTTCTCTGGGGTCAAGTTGTGGCTTTTTTATGAGAGGCTTAATAACAGCCAGTTTGAAGGTTTTGGGGACATATCCTAATGACAATGAGGAATTAATAATAGTCAGAAGAGGACCTATGACTTCTGGAAGCACCTCTTTTAAGAGCTTAGATGGTATAGGGTCTAACATACATGTTGTAAGTTTAGATGATTTAACAAGTTTATACAATTCTTCCTCTCCTATAGTAGAGAATGAGTGGAACTGTTCCTCAGGGGGTCTATAGTGCACTGTCTGATGCGAAACTGTAGCTGACGGCTGAATGGTTGAAATTTTATCTCTAATAGTATCGATTTTAGAAGTAAAGTAGTTCATAAAGTCATTACTGCTGTGGTGTCCATAGTCTTCAGAAATAATAATGCCTAATTTGACAGATTAAGGCCTGCCTTCTAAATAAAAGAGCTAATCGCCTAAAGGCGACAACAGCTGCAGTTGGAGGCTCTGGTTTCCACAGAAACAGTCAGTCGTGAATGTGCGTTTTGGACTGCACATGCGCTGCATGTTTTTTTTTAATGTTTTAACATTTATGGGACAGTTCATGTCAGATTTTGTTTCTGATTTGAAATGTTATTTAAATTTTAATTATTCCTTGAATAGGACTTTGTCAAGAATCAACAGTTCAGACAGATTTGATAGAAGTGCATTATAGATTTAAGTAAACCTCCTGAAACACTTTCAAATATAAAATATGCTGACTAAAATTATTTCTTGACATTGTTTCATCTTCCAGATAATTTGGCAGCTGGAGGAAAAACCTCACACAGTCATCAATTTATGGTCTCTGGTCTGCTGAATATGCCACTGATTTCAATCCAGGATTAACAAAATCATGGTCAGCATGTTCCTTAACCAAAGTTCAGACTAACCCCTGGTGGAGGGTAGATCTGAGTTCTGTGTACAGAGTAAGTAGCGTCGTAATCACAAACAGACTAAATCGCTGTCCAGAACGAATAAACGGAGCGGAGATTTGCTTCGGAAACTCTGTGGAGAACAATGGTGGCAACAATCCCATGTGAGACCGTCTTTCAGTGGTTTAATATCCATAAAAGTCCCTATAAATGAATAAATTTTTAATTTTGGGCTATTGATTCCAAAACTAGAGTCTGTTTATTTTTAAACTTGTGAGAGTTTCTCACCAGATATTATGCTTTTTGTAGCATTTTTGATTTTGAGAACCATTTGTTCGTGAAGATGTCCTGCATTCTCTTATTACGCATGAAAAACACCACAAACACATGACTTCTGTCTGAATCTGAGCCACATTACAACCATTTGTTCAATAATCAACTCATTTTCACGTATGTGACTATTTTATAGACCTTTTTCTTCACTTCTCCATGGAGGGCGCAATAGCGGCGAGTGACTTCCTGTAGGATGCTTCGAACTTACCTTTAGTAACTGTCAAGTTAGTGTAATGGCAAATCGCGGTGGCTCTGGGAAGTTTTGTGCTGCTAAAGGCTGTCAGAACAGCTACAGGAAGCTCAAAAATCTTCTTGATCAAGAGTGTTAGGATCACAAGCCAACAATAAGAGCAGAATGTAAATGCCCAAGACCATTTAAATTGCACAAGATGCCATCCACCGACAACGGTAAAAGAAAGTGGCTCGCAGCACTTGATTTGAAATGCCCACCTCGTAACGTCTATGTATGCTCATTCCACTTTGTGGACAGACAACCAACGACAGAAAATCCATATCCTGAACTTTGGCTTGGATATGATCGTCCATTAAGTAAGAAGAGAAGACGACGAACATGGCCGGATGAAGGTGAGAATATTTACTAACGTTATTTACACGGCTAACGTTCTATTACGTCTGCACAATAAAATGCAGCTTATGATACAATAATTTTAGTATGTCTAGACGACCAAGTTCTCATGATGTGTGCTTAAACATCTTTGAGAGACAAGCGTTTCATTCAGCATTTAAGTGTATTCAATATTAATTATATATTTTCAGCATTAATGCATGTGTTAGGGGGAAAAAATTGTGTTGCAGTATTTTCTGTGTTATCAAATATGATAATCACAAATGAACATTGGTTTATTTAACATATTTATAGAATCGGCTCATTAATTGAATTATTCGGACTCGTGTATATATTTTGTCAGCAGAGTGTGGATTGTCTGATTATTTTACCAGCTGTAAATGTATAGGACCTTAAGGCCTGGTTTTACACACAGGGCTTAAACTAAGTCAGGATTGGGCCATAGTTCAATCAGGACATTAAAGTATTTATTTATTTATTTTATAAACGTGCCTTAGAAGTTACATTACTGGTAAGCATCTTGAGACAAAACAAAAGCACTGATATCAGTCAGTCAGTGTCAGTTTCTTTCAGTGGAGAGTTCACCATATTGCAGCTCAAATCACAACATTTAACAAAATAATACCTAAAACTAGCTGCTCATTAACTCATTTTTGTTTACAAAATTTGGAAAGTCCGCATTTTGTCTTTCATACAATGCCAATTAAAAGTGTGTTAGTGCTAAACCAAAATTCAGCATTTTATATCCTAAAATTAATTAGTAAATACATTTTTTGTAATTAACCATTTTCTAAAAATAGAAACTCACCTTGTACCATATAATAACCCATGTGATTTTAGATGCTTCACTGTATAATGCCTTTTCTGTATTTACAGGAGCTGGTGTTAACCCAGAGCAGCATGGAATGGATGAGATGAGACCTGTAGAAGAGAGTCTTGCATCGGTCCCCAGTCCCAAGCAAACAGATGTAGATGACAGCAGCTGTACATGTAAAACCTTTACCTCTGTTGGAACACAGTGGGAAGACCACATCTCCGAGGAGCATTGTTATATTAGGGACAACACAGTATAACTTATGTAAACCAGTCAACGCAGTGCGATACATTCTAGCCTCTAACTCTGATGAATGACTATGACTCAAATCTCTACATTGGGCTCCCTCTCCACACATTTCATACCCTTGTAGCTGTTCAACGTCCCCATGAGAATCTGGCTTACCAGACTGAAATTGAACAGCAAATCTTGCTCACACTAATGAAGTTGAAATTAAACCTGTTGATAGAAGATCTTGCCATTCAATTCCGTATATCAGTGAATCTAGTGAGCAGGTAATTTCTTTTTGGATTGACACCATGGCTGCAGTCTTGAAGGAACTGATACCATGGCTCCCCAAAGAAACAATCAGGGCCACAACACCAGAGGCATACAAGCAACATTACCCTAATGTTACCTGTATCTTAGACTGCAGTGAAAGTGAAGTCCAAAGACCAGGGAACCTAGACTCAAGGTCTGAATCATACAGCCACTACTATGCTTGCAACACCATCAAGTATTTAGTGGCTATTGCACCATGTGGTCTAGTAATGTTTATATCTCCAGCATATGGGGGACGCTGTAGCGACAAATTCATCACGTGTGATTCTGGCATTCTCGAATATCTCCATCCAGGAGATGAAGTATTGGTTGACAGGGTTTTTTTGATTAGAGACTTGCTGTTTGAAAGAAAAGTCAATATGATAATTCATCACTTTGCCAACAAAATTCAGCTAACAGAAGAAAAAGTCACATGTAGCCTCAGGATTGCAAATGTAAGGGTACATGTTGAACGTGCAATTAGGAGACTGAAAGTATTCAAGGTGTTATCACAAACCTTGCCTGTCACCCTTATGCCAAAGATAGATAAAATTCTTTGTATATGTGCAGCTTTAGTGAATTTGTGTGGTGATCTAATCCGTGACGCAGATAATTAAGTTATTTTAAAATGAAATGTTGTCTTCAACTCTCTCATGATTTATTTTGGAGAATGTTGGTAACCAGACAGTTGATAGTAATCAGACTTCCATAGTCTTTTTTTTTTTTTTTCACTATGAAGTCAATGGTTACCATCAACTGTCTGGTTACCAACTTTCTCCAATATGAATCATTGTTCATCAGAAGAAAAAAACTATACAAGTTTTGACTGACATGACGGTGAGAAAATAATGACAAGATTTTCATTTCTGGATTAACTTTTAATTTGATGCTTACACTGCTGCATTAGTCATGTGCATATATGTATATATGTGTTTAATAACAATACTTGACATTTGAACTTCAGTGTGTTTTCTATTTATGTGTGCTATGTACATATATACACTGTAATCTAATATAAATAAATAACACACAAGACTTTCTAAGTGCAAACCCTGTAAACAAGAAAATATCACATACATAAAAAAACATACAATAAAACATTTTTCTCCTCCATGTCAGCATCTGTACAGTTTTTAAAACTGTTTAATCTTTGTTCACCAGTAGGTTAATCTTTTTTGACTATATGTAAGTATTTGTCATTCAGTTTGCCTCTTAGTCGAGTAACCTGGTCTGTAAAATACTCTGCATCGTATGGTACATTTATCAGAATGTGTTCCTTTGGAGACCAGACAAACAGTTTTGCCATTCTCAGCCCTGTACAAAACATGCCTAATTGTATCTGACTGTAGAAGCCCCTGACTCCGTTCTTCTGTAATTCAGGCTTGCCATCAACCAATTTAATGTCACTATTATTTATGGTGAAATGATCTGCTAGACAGGTGGTGTTGTTCTTGGGAACGGGACACTTTATTTCCAGTACTTCCATACCATTTATTATGCCATCAGGGCTTGCAGACAGCCATGGTTCTGCCAGGCTGACCCTGATACCTGAGTGGGAGACCTGTAGACCTTTTTCTACAAGAAAGCTACAAGCTATTGCCTCTTTCTCATTTCCATACTTTGTAGCCGCATCACACCGAAAAGTAGGAAAGAGATGCTCTCTCATGAATTTATTAGGATTCGTTGTTGCTCGCACTGGTACACTTTTGGCTGAACTAGCAGTGATCCTGGGCTGTCTTGCACTATGCCAAACCTCTGACAAACTCTGATTTTGTGTTTGAATCTCCAATTCAGCTGCCTGGTCAAAGTTCAGTTCTATGTATTTGCTGTAAAATGCTTTACAATTACAGCAAGTTAAAGTCTCTCCATGTGGCTGGTGGACTTCTAAGCTCTCAGTGTCATCTCCTTCCACTGATACATTGGCAGTGTAGCATTTTTCCAAAAGACTGTTTTTTTAATTCAAAAAGTGGTTTTGTGTCTGAAGAACTGACTCTCTCCCTAAAGTTTTTATGTGTGTCATAGCTGGGTGTAAATGGTAGCCTTTCTCCCTCTCTTGTTAAAGAGGCACCATATACATCCTCAGCTTTGTGACGTCTAAAGGTCATCTGACTGATTCTTTTCTGTTCAAGGTTTCTTCTGGTTCCTGAATTCCATCTTAACTGCTCATCAGTGCAAGATAGCCCTGTCATACCACTTGCCACTGCATTTTGCACCTTTCAAAAACCAGAACATATTGGTTACTGTTATATATTCGTATATTTATAGATATATACATGAGAGGCAGGAGTAAACGTAACCAGTGCTTGCCGTTTATTTCAGCACTCAAAATCTACCATGTTTACGTACAATATTCACGTAACGTAGGAGGGTATAAGGAAACACAGAAAGCTCACTTTGCATTTCGTAAATACACAACATATTCCTCCCTCCTAAATTTGTTGTAGAGGAAAAAAAAAACATTACTTCAACAGGAACATTTTATCTTAACATCAGATGCATACAATATCCAGAGGGATCCTTTTTTTTTTTTTTAAACAAACTAGGGAAAGAGGGTAGACTACCTCTATTCCCGGACATAACCCTGGGGATTATTCTGCCCCATTGTTGTGGGCTTGTCACTAACTAGAGTGTCAGTCTATTAGGAGGTCGACGTTCACTTTTAGGATATGGCCGAACGGTAGGTACATTCACATTTACATTCTCTTTCACAGGGGTTTGGTTTGACAAGGGCACTGACTGACTTGTACCAGGAACAGTCTCTTTCCCCTGACTTGGTAGAGTCTCAGTCTGTGCATTCCCGAGGGTTGGTGTGGAAGAATTTTCAGACAGATCATGGTATTCTGAAGCAATTTCCAGGTAAGGATCTATCGTCACCAGTTCTCCCAAGTTGTCACATGAATTTGCAGCTAATAACTGGTCTACATGCCTTTTCCAGATGAGATGACCATCAGCCAGTTCAACCGTGTAAGACACTGGTCCTGTTTGTGCAATCACTACTGCTGGTAGCCATTTGACACCTTTCCCATAGTTACGAGCTAGCACTTTGTCTCCAGGTCTGAAACAACGATGTTTTGCTTTTAGACGCCGTTTCATCTGAAGGTGTTGTTGCGCTTGAACCGTCTGTTTTGTTTTCAGGGGTTTCAACAAATCCAGACGTGTGCGAAGTTGTTTTTTGAACATAGCGGCGGCAGGAGACACTTTGGTGCTGGCATGAGGGGTGTTTCTGTAAGAAAGTAGAAAAGTGTTTAGGCGTTGATTCAGCGATCCTTTACCCTGTGTCGACTAAAGAGCTTGCTTCATTGTCTGGACAAAATCCCGTTGGCCTTCATAAAAGCCTCGAACTCCTCCGAGACCAGCTGAGGCCCATTGTCACTGACAAGTTGTTGTGGCAAGCCAAACCGACCAAAAATTGAACGAAGGGCTTCCACAGTTTTCATTGATGACGTGCATTTCATTACCTCACCTGGCCACCAAAGGTAGCTACGGGCAATCTCCTTCATCTGAACAACTCCACAGTGTCCAGAATGAAGTTCCTCCAGTACTCATTGTCTCAATGGTGGTGGAATAATGACCCTTGAGCCCCAGAGTAGACATCCAGATTCAACTGTAAGTTCATTTCTCCTGATCACATAAGGCCTTAGGAGCGGAGACATTTCTCCCACATCCCCTCTGAGCACAATGTCCAAAACCGTGGACATCACTGGGTCAGTACGTGTGTGCTTATTTACCTGAGCTGCCGATACAGGGGAATTGTCTACCTCTTTGAAGTAGAAAATTTCTGCCGTTGCTGGTTCTGGATGTGTAGTAGGCAATGGCAGTCGGGAGAGCCCGTCAGCATTAGCATGATGTTCCGATCTTCTGTACTTGATATCATACTGATGGGCAGACAGAAGAAGGGTCCAACGCTGCATTCTTGCAGCAAAAAGTGAAGGAATACCTGAATGTGGGCCTAAGATGGAGGTGAGAGGTCTGTGATCAGTTAGGAGTGTAAAGGAGTGCAACGGTTTCAGCCTGTTTGCTAAATTTGGCACAAATTTCGCATAATAAGACAACAACCCCAAAAAAGAGCACTTTCGAGGGTGCCTTATGAAGTCCCGAACTATCAAGCACGTGGCCCAAATACTCAACAGAAGGGCAGAAAAACTCACACTTGTCCTTCCTGACTCTCAGTCCAAAACTTTGCAGTCTCTGCAAGGTGGCTTCTAGGTTACTCAAGTGTTCCGCCTCATCCTTTCCGGTGATAAGCAAATCATCCAGGTAACACTGCACCCCGGTCAGCCCACTGAGAATCTGGTCCATTGCTCTTTAGAACAGGGCCGGCGCCGAGGTAATCCCAAAAGGAAGCTGCGGATATTGGTACATCCCCTTATTAGTCACAATGGTAAGAAGTTATTGTGAGTTCGGGTCCACGTGCATTTGCAAGTATGCCTGGCACAAGTCAATCTTACTGAACCGTTGGCCCCCAGCGAGACCAGAAAAAAGATCCTCAATACGAGGCAGGGGATACTGCTCTGGGGTCAGTACCGGATTCACGGTCACCTTAAAATCTCCACATAGTCGAAGGGACCCGTCCTTTTTTTATGACGTGCACAATTGGCGTGGCCCACTCACTCGTGTGTACTGGTCGCAGAACTCCAGCCTTTACTAGTTTCTCTAATTCAGCTTCAACCTTGGGTTTAATTGCGTAGGCCAACGGTCTGGCCTTTAAACACTTTGGTTGACTGTTTGGTTTTACAGTCAGTTTCACTGCAATGTCCTTCATACTTCCTAGTTTATCACTGAACACATCCGAATATTTATTTAGAATCCCTTTGAGTTTTGAATTTTTAATGACCAGATGGACCTCTTGCCAATCCAACTTAATCCTCTCCAGCCAAGTCCTTTCTAGCAAAGCTGGGTGATTTCCTTCAATAATGTACAGTGGAAGTTTCTTTTTTTTTGCATATTTAGTTCAACTGTCACCAAAATTAACCCTTTAACAGGAACGATCTCACCTGTATAGGTCTTCAGGGTAATGTTTGATGGCTGAGGTGTGAGGTGTGGCAACTTTTCATTGAATGTTGTCACTGACACCAGTGATACCGCAGCTCCTGTGTCCACCTGCATCCGTACTGGTTTCCCATCTAGAAGAGGAGTCACCCAATAGACCTTCTCATCTCCTGAAACAGATAAAACACACAAGGCATCCTCTTCCTCAGATCCAGAATCACTATGTGTGTGCCGGGCATTTTCCATTTGATTCACATGCTTTTGTTTAAATTTCTGGTAACTTTTCTTTTTAGGTCCAGCATTTTTGCTTGGTTGTGTCTTTTTGTTTTTGCAGGCACGTTCAATGTGGCCTTTCTTGCCACAATTTCTACAGTTCATGTCCTTACACCAACAATCTTCAGGCTGGTGGCCCATTTTTCCACAGCGGTAACATGGCTTATCTGAGTTTGACTTGTTCTTTGAATCAGCATACACTTTGTGCACATGGGTGGATGCACTTAATTGTTGTGCCTCTTTTGCGGCCATTTCCATTGACGTGCTTATCTCTATGGCCTTCTGTAAAGTTAAGTTACTTTCAGTTAGCAGTCGTTTTTGTATAGCCTCACTTCGAAGACCACAGACTAGCCTATCACGTATGGTATCACTCAATGATTGGCCAAACTCACAATGTTCGGACAATCGTTTCAACACAGCCACAAATTGTGAGATGGATTCACCATCCTGCTGATTTCTTTTATGGAAGCGAAATCTCTCTGCGATTATCAGTGGTTTGGGTGAATAGTGATCCTTGAGTAAGCCCACTATTTCCTCATATGATTTGTCGCCTGGTTTCTGTGGCTGAGTTAAACTGCGCAGCAGATTAAACGTTTTCACACCCATGACACTTAGAAATGTTGGCACAATTGTTTCATCTTTTATTTCGTTTGCCAGCACAAAGTAGTCAAAACGTTCGGTATAAGCACTCCACTGCTCTACTGATTCATCAAACGGTCCAATACAACCAATTAATCCAGCCATTCTTTTTTTTTTTTCTTTACTCACTCCCCTCTTGTTTCAGTTCGTCAGCTGTTGTGATTCCTTCACTTTTTTTTCTGATCCGCGTTGCGTCATCAATTTATTTTCCCTGTCTTTCACTCTATTTCCTTCCAGTGAAGACAACTCGTTCCGTTCCGACTGTCGCGGCTGTTTTTTTTTTTTTCTCGGATTCGCGTGCATCCACTCACTCTCCCTCGTGGAGAATGGCGCGATCGGGGTGTGGAATCTGGGTAACGAACATCTTTAGCCTTGAAACTTCGACTAACGTACAAAATAACAAAACTTAACGTGGTACGAAGGGTCTAGCAACAGAAACAGAAACAGACTAGAAACAGACTAGCCTATCACGTATGGTATCACTCAATGATTGGCCAAACTCACAATGTTCGGACAATCGTTTCAACACAGCCACAAATTGTGAGATGGATTCACCATCCTGCTGATTTCTTTTATGGAAGGGAAATCTCTCTGCGATTATCAGTGGTTTGGGTGAATAGTGATCCTTGAGTAAGCCCACTATTTCCTCATATGATTTGTCGCCTGGTTTCTGTGGCTGAGTTAAACTGCGCAGCAGATTAAACGTTTTCACACCCATGACACTTAGAAATGTTGGCACAATTGTTTCATCTTTTATTTCGTTTGCCAGCACAAAGTAGTCAAAACGTTCGGTATAAGCACTCCACTGCTCTACTGATTCATCAAACGGTCCAATACAACCAATTAATCCAGCCATTCTTTTTTTTTTTTTCTTTACTCACTCCCCTCTTGTTTCAGTTCATCAGCTGTTGTGATTCCTTCACTTTTTTTTCTGATTCGCGTTGCGTCATCAATTTCTTTACCCTGTCTTTCACTCTATTTCCTTCCAGTGAAGACAACTCGTTCCGTTCCGACTGTCGCGGCTGTTTTTTTTTTTCTCGGATTCGTGTGCATCCACTCACTCTCCCTCGTGGAGAATGGCGCGATCGGGGTGTGGAATCTGGGTAACGAACATCTTTAGCCTTGAAACTTTGACTAAGGTACAAAATAACAAAACTTAACGTGGTACGAAGGGTCCTCGTCGCCAAAATATGTTATATATTCGTATATTTATAGATATATACACGAGAGGCAGGAGTAAACGTAACCAGTGCTTGCCGTTTATTTCAACACTCGAAATCTACCGTGTTTACGTACAATATTCACGTAACGTAGGAGTAGGGCTGTAGTACTCGAGTCCGGTCTTGGACTCGAGTCCGGACTAGAGACATTTTTCTGTCGTCTCGGACTTGTCTCGGACTCGTTGAATTTGCACTCGGACTTGTCTCGCACTTGGCCATTGGACTCGCCAAGTCTTCTAGTTGGTCTCGACCGAGTCCAGCAAAAAAATAAAATAAAAAATTTATCCTTCAAAACAAAACCACATTTGCATGATGTCGCGACTGAAAACGTGTGGAAAATGCTAGGCGCGCCACTCTCCTTATTTCCAAAGCACTCTGTAGCCTGCGCTTGCGCTCCAGTGGCGTCTGCTGTTGCTGGGCAACCATGACCCGCTCTCCATGATGACGCAGAAGTTTCAGCAAAGAATAAATGGAATTCCAGCACTTAAAATCACTTGCAGTAGCTCTGCTAATAGATTCATTTAAAAAATGGCTATCCTTGTACAACTATGATCATCTGTTTCTCCATCTTGCCTTAGCTTTCAGTATTGTTCCGGGAAAGGATGTGCATGACCAGTGGTGCACTTACTGCGACCTGAAAAGTTTAGATGTTACTAATGTAATTTTCTACCTGTTATATTGTGTTTTATTTACGTCTACACCTAGATAGCCTTTTTTTTATCAATAAACGCGTATTAATGTATACCCTTATGCAACAATTACATATGTAAATTTTAAAAACTTTATATATGACATTACATATTTACATTTCCATGTAACAGCCAGTATTTGTATCTGTAACAATCACAAAATTTTTCATATCTGCATTCGGATACAACATCGTACAGTTACTTGATAAGACTGTTATGACTTTTTATATATTTTTTTGTAGTTATCACTGAACAAGTATGTCGTGTTAAACTGAAATAATTATTAATTTCTAAAATAATATTTATCATGCAAGCAGAGAGATGTCATGAAAAACGTTTAGTGATCATTTGAACACGACTGAATCCATTCAATGCACACATTCTCATTACGCAGAATACTTTGAGCGAGTCTTAATGTTAATGAACTTCACTAAACAGATGTGTGTGTTCCACGCAAACCAGCAAAAGGTAAATATGCAAACATGTAGGACAAGTAGACAATGTATCCGTATCGAAGCTGTTTATTAGCCTACTCTTGAGAGAGAACTGATTTGGTTTTTGAGAGACTGAGACGCGCAGCGCGGCTGTTTGATTGGTGAGAGCGCTGTGCTTATTCCATTCATTCGTATCATGGTAGCCTAAGCTTTCAATATTTGCCTTTTAAATATATACAAATAATATAACGTGTAGCTATGATGTATTATTAGAGGTAAAATTACTCTTGCAACACTCTGATTTCTGAGAGTTAAACAGAGAGGCGACAACAATGCGGTGTTTGATTTGCTCTCTTTTCACTCATAAAGTTTACATTCATTCACTTCTGGTGCTGATCCCCTGGCTCACCTGTTATCTAGCAAACACCAGACTCTGTCAGCTTTAGCCGAGTATTCAGGCAGAATTATTCTTTGAGCATTATTCGTTTTTTAAGCCATTATCTGTGCCATTCCGAATAAGGTATTCGGCTTCAGGCACAACCCTAATTATTACATTACATATTTAATTTTTACATGCAACATAGATAAGGTCATATAGTAACAGCTCCACGCAATATTGTAATTCAAAAATTCACGTCGTAGCCTACTTGCAAACACTTTGTATGCATTATGGTTAATGCATGCTGGAGTAGTCGATTGTTTCCGACAGAGCTCGACTAGTCTAAGCAAGCCCTAGTACAGTATGACAAAAATTTCGCTGTATTTATGTGCATTTGTCATATCCCGAGCTTTGCGTGTGTCTGTGCACTGTGCCAATTAGGCATAGTCATATACATTTTTGACCACAGATATAATGTCAACAAAAAATAAAGTACATAAAAATTATTTGACCTTACAGTTCCAAACTTTGTTTGTTTATCCAAGTTTAGCTCCCAGGGTCGGACTGGGGGTAAAACCAGTACTCATTACCAGGGCCCCAAAGGAAGAGAGGGCCCTTGAAAAGTATGAATCTGAAATATATATTTTTACCTGGATATTTTCATGGGTGGGGGCCATGGGGGCCCATGAGGACTGCCTATGCATAGGGCCCAGGATCTTGTTTAACGCCCCTGTTAGCTTTAACCCTAATTATACACACTTACCTAATCAAGCTCTTACTAGACACACTAATCTTCCAGGTGTTTTAAGGCCAGTTGGAGCTAAACTTTTCAGGACATTGGCCATCCAGGATGTAGTTTGGAGACCCCTGTCCTACAGAGTTGTTACTTTGCACATGCTTTTTGATCATTACAAATAATAATGTAAAATGATTTTCTTAGAATAGGAGATATGCTTTCTCTCGCATCACAAACATTATCAGTAGTTAAGTATGTGGTCTTAAAGAGGACCCATTTTTCTTTCATTTGGACTCGGTCTTGGACTTGGACTCGAAACTTTTGGACTTGGACTTGACTTGGACTCAAACCTCTTTGAACTCGGTCTTGACTCGGTCTCGACTAGTCCTGGACTTGGACTTGACTTGGACTCGACAAAGTCGAACTTGACTACAGCTCTACGTAGGAGGGTATAAGGAAACACAGAAAGCTCACTTTGAATTTCGTAAATACACAACAGTTACTTTATTATTAAACAATACATCACCATTAGCACTTTTTTAGAGCTAAATAATTTAGTTATAACTGAAATGTATAATTGGTTAAATACTGCTCTAAAAGTACGTCTTTACATTGTATCACACAGTCAGTGCTTGAAGTGGGCAGGTGTTTTGCCATATTATTACCCCCTAGTATTGTTAGGTTTGGGTTTAGCTACATTAGAAGTGTTGCTGTATTATAAATACCCACCTTCCACAACACAGCAGCAGCATGACTACAAGACCTGCCAGGACCAGCTACACAGGAGCATCCAGCTGTTTCCATTACTCTGTTATTTTGTAACATAACCCACGCGATGTGATTTGGTTTATTAATAGCCTGACTCGGCTCTACCTCCGCTTTCAGTAATGTGAACTGCTGATGTTTATGGCAAAGAATTTGTCCAATTTTGTTACTATGTAGATAACTCCTCGCCATCCACACCCTCAGACAAAACAAGATAATTGAATATGTCAGCATATGTGACTGCTGGCCATTGTTTCATATCATCGAACCAGGAGGTGGTGCTGGTCAACTTTGTAGGATGTGGAACAGACAAAGTTATATTGTTTACGGTTTTTGTTAAACAGCCTTGACCATGCTGCCACCGCGAACTAATATCGTCGTTGCTTGTTGACATTATGGACGTTAAAAGCAAGTAAAACCGATTACAAACGTGGTTTCAGAGCAGTCCAAAATCTCTGTAACGGCTAATTAAATGCATCTAGTTGCGAACCGGAAGTTCGAAGCATCCTACATAAGCGAACGCGCAAATCATAATGGGTAATTTCGCGTTCCATGAAAAAGGTCTATACCTAATCCTGATTTCAATTATGGCCAGTGACAGAAGTGCAAACATAAGCCAGATTTTTTTCTGCTATATCTGTATATTAAATTACTTACAGAAAGTTAATAAAAAATATTTATGTACTTATATATCTGTGTTTATGCAAAGTTAAATAGTTTTCTGACTATGGGCCCTACAATACACCAGGCACAAGTGTTTTTGCTAGTTTTAGCCCGATGCAGTTCTCATTTTCCCATCCTGCACCACTTTGTCTAAATAGCAAATTCATTTGCACCCATTTGTGTGCATATGGACATGCTGATCTAAAAAAAAGGGTCGTGTTCAGGCATATTGTTGGCATATTGCTATTTTGAGGAACTGAAAATAGACTGCACCATAGACCAACTCAAACCAAGTGTAAAGTCAATGGCGCAGTTGTTTTTGTGTATTTAAAAAGCGCGTTAGGTGGGTCCACAGCGCTCATGCACTCTGCTTTTTACACACACAGGGACGCATAGCGGCACTTATGGCTGCTGTAACAGTTGCAGTAGTGCAGATCCGTGTCTGGGATAGCTAGTGTTCGGCATTGCACTTGCCACCTCTCTGATGACCCGGACACTAGTCATCTGCCTAGTGGTATATTATGCCCTATTAAGCCTGTCAATTAAATCCTGTGTCTCTACTGTTAACCAATATGATTGGCACACACTATTTTGTATCAAGGACCAAATGAGAAATGTGTTTGTTACCTGGGACAGGTATAAGGATTATTTCCCCCCCACTTTTTGAATGCGCCACGTCATCACCGGAGTACCTGCTACTAGTGAAACGCCGCAGCAGAAGAAGGAAGAGGGGATCGCGGTCTGGTGTACAGTCCAGGCAGAGAAAGCAGGGAGGTCAAACATCATGGTTCGAGAGGTCCAGATCTTTCAGAGCCGAGCGGTGCCGAGCAGTGACCAGACATGGGAGTCGAACCGTGCGCCCCCGGCCTCAGCCTCTCCACGTCTCTCTGATCGGATCTTTCCAACCCGGCTGGCCTGAATCCTCGCTCCGCTTGAGCATGCCCTACAACCATCATGATAGATAATTCTCTGGCTATGCCGAGGTGTCCCGCTGGTCAGCGTGCACTTCCCGTCCATTGGGCGCGGCAAACCCGGTTTGCTTTACTGAATGCCTGCTCTATATCAAACAAGTTACTTTATCTGGGAGACTTGTTCACAAACGGAAATCTTGATTTCATGGCCCTCACTGAGACGTGGCAACGGGAACAAGAATACTATAATTTAAATGAACTGTGTCCACCGGACTGCTCCGTACTTGGAACTCCACGGGTTGCGCGGCGAGGAGGCGGCCTCGCAGTCATCCAAAGAAACTGCTTTCGCTGTAGGCTTATGAAGTCTGAGCCTTTCAACTCATTTGAGCTTCAAATGACAAAGGTTGGAAATATGGACTTATTTTATTGTATTTTAATCTACCGACCTCCTGGTCCAGCACGAAAGTTTTCTGATTTTTTATCTACGATTATTAAATTAGACAAAGTTTTATTCTTGGTGATTTTAATTTCCACATTGACGATCCCTTTTGTAATGCAGTGTCTGAGTTTTTAACACTTACAAACTCTTTTAATTTAAAGCAACACGTTTCTGGTCCTACATACAAAAAAGGCCACACATTATATCTAGTTTTCTCCTTTGGCCTAGACATAAACTGCCTTAATGTTATGGATATTCATGTGTCTGATGATTGCTGTATATACTTTAATGTGTCTTGTAATGTGGTCAGTGATGCTCATGCAGTGGTGTCCAAAAGGCGTATTATAAATCAAAAAGTTACTGAAAATTTTTCAGATTTCTTTCAGCCCAAATTCTTTGAGGATTATACTGATGCAGAACCCCTTGTTAATCACTTCAATGACCATTGCCTTTCTGCTCTGGACATAGTGGCCCCTGTAAAGCACAAAACAACTTCTCCTAAAAATCCTTGTCCTTGGTTAAATTAGGAAATTGCTTCCTCTAGTAGAATATGTCATAAGGTAGAGCGTTTGTGGAAATCCACTAACTTGGAAGTGCACAGACTACATTTAAAGGAGCTTATGGTTTCGCTAAGTTAAATGATGAAGCAGGCCAGATCTAAGTATTTTTTTAATCTTGTAAACCAGAATAAGAGAAACCCTAAAGTTGTCTCTGATACTATTCAGAATATTGTTTCACTCTCTACTCCATTGGTGCCTGTTTTCACCATTGAGGACTGCAACAATTTCTTAAAATATTTCATAATAAGGTGAATGAAATCAAATCTAGTGTAAAAGCATCTGATGAGAGCCCAATTGTGGTAGCTACCCCAAATTGCTCCTGGGCTTTTCTGTCGTCTCATTAGATGATCTCATGATCTTACTTAAAAAGATGAAGCCACCTTCTTGCCCACTGGACCATTCTTGGTCCTATTGTTGTCAAAATTATTAACATTTCACTTTCCACTGGGATCGTCCCAAATTTTTATAAGCAGGCAGTGGTAAGCCCCATTTTTAAAAAAAGCCCAATTTGGATCCAGTGGAGCACTGCAATTATAGGCCAATATCTAAACTGACTTTTCTTTCAAAAGTCTGGGAGAAAGTAGTAGCTGAGCAGCTGAAAGTTTTTTCTAAGTAACATTGGCCTCCTGGATAAGTATCAGTCTGGCTTTAGAAAGATGCACTCTACTGAGACTGCTCTCCTCAAAGTATCTAACGAAGTCCAAATGGCGACCGACACAGGAAGATACTCAGTATTGGTTTTATTGGATTTATCATCAGCCTTCGATAAAGTGGATCACAAAATACTGTTACATAGATTGGAAAATGAGTTTGGTGTAGCTGGGCCTGTTTTAAAAGGGTTCTCCTCTTACCTGAGTGATATAACTTTTTTGTACATGTAAATTATATATTGTCTGAAGCCACTCCATTCTTGAAAGGTGTCCCCCAGGGATCTGTCCTGGGTCCACTTCTGTTTTTACTGTACATTACACCTCTTGGAAATATTTTGAAACATTTGAACAATGTGTTATACCATTTTTATGCTGATGACATACAATTGTATTGCTCGTTTATTGATTCTGAGTTCCACAAACTAACAGATTTATTGAATAGTATATCTTGTGTTAAATCGTGGCTTGCTAGTAACTGTCTCCAATTAAACTCGAAAAAGACTGAAACCCTGATTATAACCCCAGACAACAAAATTCCACATATTGTCCAACACCTTGGTTCTCTAAGCTCCACTATCCAGTCGAACATCAGAAATCTAGGTGTCTGGTTTGACCAATCATTGTCTTTGGACTGCCATTCGAGACTTTTGGTCAGAAATTGTTTTTATCACCTAAGAAATATTGCTAAATTGAGGATGATTTTAAAAGACTCTGATCTTGAGCTGGTAATTCATGCTTTTATTTCTGCACGTTTAGATTATTGTAACTCTCTTTTTACTTTTCCTAACAAATCTGCTCTAAATCGTCTCCAAATGGTACAAAATGCTGCTGCAAGGCTTTTAAATGTAGTTTCATAACAAGGTTCGGGAGGAGCACATCAGATACTTAGCCTAATTAGCAGAGGTGGAGCCACTTAAGATAATCAACCGTAGGGTATAGCTACAGCTGAATTAGCCTACCTGTCTCCATTGACGGTTTATCAGCATCCCCCCTCCACCCCATCTCCTCCACTAGAGTTCATTTTACATTTTTACATATACGGGCCATTCACGAGCTCGGAGCCCCTTCCCCGGACAGCATGCCAAATATGCGTTATAATACTTCAGCTAATTAAATGTAAGTGTGAACTCGTGAACAGGATCTGGCAGACGGGCTCACGTCAACCCTATTTTGTCCTCCCTACACTGGCTACCTATCAAATTTTGCATTGATTTTTAAAATATTAGTTTTAACTTTTAGAGCTTTAAATGGTCAGGCATCAAAATACATCACTGATTTGCTATGCACATACTCGCCAGGTCATTCCCTTCGATCAGCAGGCCAAAGTCTTTTAATTGTCCCAAAGACTTGTTATAATACCCGGGGAGATCTGTCCTTTGCGACTGTAGCCCCCAGACTGTGGAACGCCTTGCCTTTGTTCCTCCGTGAGGCTGATTCTGTTAAGTCCTTTAAAAGGCAACTCAAGACACTATTATTCAAACAAGCTTTTAGTTGACTGGGCTTAAGTTTACTTTGGACTTTTTATTTGTTTTAATTTATTTGAATATTAATGTGGCTGTACTTTGTAAAGCACTTTGTGATTGTATCTGTGAAAAGCGCTCTATAAATAAACTGTACTTACTTACTTATATTACACAAACATGCCAAATATTGAAAACTAAATGATTACTATATAAAAGAATATTATTGTGTAGGCTACATAAATATAAAAATTCCTAGATGTCATAATGGATAGTCATAGCATTTATCATAATTAGCCTATTATTTTGATTGCTAAAATAATCTTAATAGAGTTTAATAATACATCTTAAATACTTATTTTTGTCACTAAAAACAAAACTGAAATTTGACTGTGTTTGCTATTTTGATAAGTGCATTAAAGCTGATACAAATAATTTGAAAAATACTTAGCACTTCTTGGAAAAAACAACAACAACAAAATAAAATCACCATAAACAAATAATTAGCAAATCAGTTGAATTCCAAAATGCAGGGAACTGATTTATTGTTTTTAAAATGCAACATTTCTAAGGTTTCATGCTCTACACTACATAAAAATGTGTGTTCAACGCTAAACCATATCCATCCTTATTGAAAGTGAACCTGTATTTAACATCATCTGGGACATATTTTTTTTTACTTTTGTTCATGATTTTTGAGGATAACAATGCAATCTATTTATGTTGCGCCCATTAATTAATCTTAAATGACAGATGTATTTGCACAAAAAATAGGTAGATTTTTGTAGGCACTGCATTTAATGTCAGAAACAAAAAATGCAATGATAATATAAAACATGCATGATTATATTATCAGTATGTTATCAATTGTATTTTTGCATTTTTAATTAGAATCAACTTTATTCGCCAGGTATGCGCGGTCACGAATCCTGTCCATGGACCATCCAATTGCCACCAGAAGTCACCCTTCTGTTACATTGACTCTCACACTACACAAACTGTTGCATGTCATCCCAGACTACATATCCCAACATCCATTGCACTGATTACACACAAAGCTGCTGCTAATCACACAACCTGTGAGTCCGCCACAAAACAGAGAAATAATGTTAATTTCAGATATTTAAATCATTTTAAACATTTTTAGTAATGCAGTGATAATTGTTTTTGTTTTGTAATGGTTATTTATATATGTTTTGTGGGTGGGGGAGAGGATATATCGAGTTGGAATACAAGGGACTCTTATTGTAAAAGGCCATGGGGAAACATCTTGCTCTCACTAGTGCCAGGGCCATGGATTTGAGATATATCTGGCCATTGACTGGAGGTGTACCTGAATTGAGGGGTATGGGGCCCCTCAGTGAACAAGGACATTTTTCAGTAGAGATCGTTTGTGTATAATTTTTTTTCATTTTTCCTGGAGCCTTGCTGGTGGGGTCTAGAAATCTTTAAGAAAATGTGAGCGAGACTGAACCAGTTTTTTTTTTTTATACTCTTTTACTCCTTCCTTTCTGTGGGGATTATTATAGGTTTTTATTTTATTCATTTATTTTGACAATTTCTTGGTTGTGGACTCTGATTGATGGTATTAGGATATCTGTGCCTTGATAGGACTCATGGACTGATATCAGCACTTGCCTTTGGGATTCAGTTTACTCATGTAAATTCCTGCTGGCCCGAGACTCGAACTCACAACCCTTCGATTGCGAGTCCAACTCACTAAACATTAGGCCATGACTTCCCACTATTGCATAGCTTGTCAGCGAACTACGGCTCTGTATATTAAGTGCCGCTCCATTTGAAAGCAGGTGATGGACATTTACTGCTAATTACAGAACCGGCTTTACTAATAAGACATGCATGACAATCACATGCCATGAATCGTTCAGCCCTAGTAGACATAGACTA
Organism: Carassius auratus; assembly: GCF_003368295.1. Lineage (NCBI taxonomy): Eukaryota > Metazoa > Chordata > Actinopteri > Cypriniformes > Cyprinidae > Carassius > Carassius auratus. Next base: position 97,658 of record NW_020528308.1, on the reverse strand, counting down.
AATAAAGTCCTTTCTAAAAAGAAAGCAAATGGCTGACAGACCAAACAATACTCACAGCTGAGTGGAAACGTTCTCAACCAAGGACTTTCATAGAGCAAGCCCGTAGCATGAGTTCAACCAAATGGTTTCCCTCTACCAAACAAACTGACTTACTCTATGGTGAACAGGCTTATATGTCCTGTCACCTCCAGGCAATAGCGCCCTCAAGCTGCTCCTAAAGGTCCTACATGTAACCCAAATTAATCACCTATGAAACCACCAAGAAAATTGGAGCGAAACTACAATAATAAAACCAAGTAACGTTTTGTCCGTTACAACCTTTGGTTTTTTTTCAATCAAGTGAAGTAAATGAGCCAGGTTATTATGGCGTTATTTTTAAGTCAAATGTTATGAGCATGTAAGACATGCTTACGAGCACATTATGATATTTCCCTCGCTCAAAAATGAACCTTCAGCTGGCATGATAAAAGTACTCGCGCACAAATTCAAAAACCGAGAGGTGTACATGTAGCTGCGAGCGAGCGCCTGGCATACTCTCATAGGTTAACTCTGCTTGTACAGTGGAATCCTGCTTGCGCGCAGCGGGCTTCTGCTCAAGGAGTGCTGTTTTGCTTGTGCAGTGGATTTCTGCTCGCTCAGCTGATTTCTGCTCCCTCGAGTCTACATGCCTTTTGACAATTTGGGGGCGGAAACCAAGGAGGGCACTGACCCTCTTATGATTGTTCACTTTCACACAGGGACATCCTTGTACCTTGATTGACCACTCTCATTACAGGAAGCACGGAATTGGGTTAAGTTACCACCGAAGAAGAGTGGGAATGAATTAGAATGAGTTTTCTAATATACATAAAATGTCTCTGCACGTATAAAATGCTACACAGATCATAGTTAAATCAATTACCATCGATGTATATATTTGCGATAAAAGTACATGTGAAAACAATTTCGTTATGATTCAGTTAGAAAATATGCAACGTTAATGTTAACTTAACAAAACGTAGGCTTCATCGTTCGCTAATATATTCATCGATGGTAATTGATTTAACTATGCTCTGCACAGCATTTTATACGTGCAGAGACATTTTATGTATATTAGAAAACTCATTCTAATTCATTCCCACTCTTCTTCCGTGGTAACGTAACCCAACTCCGTGCTTCCTGTAATGAGAGCTGTCAATCAAGGTACAAGGATGTCCCTGTGTGAAAGTAACCAATCATAAGAGGGTCAGTGCTCTCCTTGGTTTCCGCCCCCAAATTGTCAAAAGTCATGTAGACTCAAGGGAGCATAAATCAGCTGAGGGAGCAGAAATCCACTGCGCGAGCAAAACAGCACTCCGCGAACAGAAGCCCACTGCGCAGGATTCCACTGTACAAGCAGAGTTAACCTATGAGAGTATGCCAGGTGCTCGCTCGCAGCTACATGTACACCTCTCGGTTGTTGAATTTGTGCGCGAGTACTTTTATCATGTCAGCTGAAGGTGCATTTTTGCGCGTGTGAAATAACATAATGTGCCCGTGAGCATGTCTTATACGCTCATAACTTTTGACTAATAAATAACGCCATAGGTTATATGCTTGGCATTGACCTTATGGGACCCTTACTGAGAAGTAAGAAGGTCAATATTTTTCTTTTGGTGGTGGTTGACTACTTTATGAAATAGGTGGAACTTTTTCCTTTAAGAGACAGTAAAACACCACACATCTGTAAAATCTTGAAGGATGAAATTTTTAATCAATGGGGAGTGCCCAAATACCTCCTTTCAGATCGAAGTCTTTGATGATGATCAGAGGTGGGTAGTAACTAGTTACATTTACTTTGTTACATTTACTTGAGTACATTTTTGGGGTAACTAATACTTTCAGAGTGTATTTAAAGATGGGTACTTTCACTCTTACTTAAGTACATTTTTAGTGGAAAAAACTGCACTTTTACTTCTTTACTCTGGGCCACACTCTACTTGTTACTTCATCTTAATGCAATAAAAGTAATAAATGATTCCGTTTATTCCAAACGTGCGTCTACTTTTTTCTTAGCAATGAGCGATGCCCATTCGTGAATGATTCTTTCTTTTGAGTCAATTCGTTTCAAAAGCTTTATCAAATCAGTTGGAAAACCAGTGAACTGGTTCGCGAATCAGTCGGAATGATTAGTTCAGTTCCCTGCTGCATGCGCTGGGCCATCTGAAGCGGTTTTCACTCAGAGTTGTAACAAAAAATTTAAGAACATCAAGAGCGTTGAAGACATGGCTTTGGATCTACAGTCAATTTAAAACAAATCTGGAAAGGCTATTGTTTGCTAACGACAAATATCTTTATAGATAAACACCGCGTGTGCTGTCTATGGTACAACAGGTTAGATAGACTACATTCGATTACAGTACACAATACCACTATGACATTACCAATTTGTTGTACATGTAACTCTACCCACATCTGATGATGTTACATGCCTGTTTCTTCACTCTGGAGTTGTAAAAGTCCTGAAAACTGGGCAGGTGCAAACCAATGATCCTTTCTGCTGTCCTAACTGTCCGTTGCGGTCTTCTTAAATCTGATTTGTTGGCTGACCCAAACCAGACAGTTATAGAAGAGCACAGAATATATATATATATATATATATATATATATATATATATATATATATATATATATATATATATATATATATATATATATAAATATATATATATATATATATTTTTTTTTTATGTATAATTTGATCTTGTTTATTTATTTTGTCATGAACACAATACCCCCTGTGAAACGTTCAACACTCCCTAGAAGACAACAACAATACAATGGCTCATTCAGTTTAATTCACATGTATTTGTACAACACATTTCTCAACACATACTGTTTCAAAGCAGCTTTACAGAAAATGCTAGTTTTTCTGTTACAAAATCAGAATAGTCTTTATATGAGCTTGTATCAGAAAGAACAGTTGAAATCTAATTCAAATTATAGTATTTACAAATAACAGATATGCATTCACTTTGCAAACTTTGTGTTCATTTAAACCAATGAAAATGTCATCATTTTGTGTCTGGATTCCTTGCAGGGTAGGCATCATCTATTCACAGGTATTGGGTCATATGAAGTCTTCACAAGAGTCTACATTTAAAAAAAAATAAATAAATAAATAAATAAATAATATATATATATATATATATATATATATATATATATATATATATATATATATATATATATATATATATATAATATATAAATTACTGCACTGACTGGATATCACATTCAATAATTACTGAATAATGTAATTAGAGTTTATGTTGACAGCCCATTTTCACTCTTATCTCAGTGCTATTTACATTTAAAGGGGTCATATGCCATTGGTAAAGATGTTAAAAAAAAGGAGGCGAACCTGTCATTCATTCATTCAGTGCTTAAAATGGCGGTTTCAGGTGGTTTGTCGACGTTAATGCCACCTTCACATAAAACGTCAGAGGTATGGAAGCATTGTAGATTTCGTAAGCAAGACAACGACGATAGTGTTGTGGACAAGAACAAAGCATTTTTCATCTTGCGTCAAAATTGTATTGTATTTATTTAACATAATTATATGCATTTGAAAATTAGAGATGGGTTCTGTTTTAATGTACCCAAGTGTACCTAGAATGAAAGAGTTTAATATACAGGTTTGTGTTCTCTGTTCTTTTTTTTATACATATAGTATTTGTATTAAATCTATATTCATTGACTTGAATTGTGAATCGAGTATAGAAAATTAAATCGAGAATCAAAAATCGAATTGATTTAAGAGCTTGTGAATCGAAATCGAATCGATCTGGAACATCTGAATCGATACCCAGCCCTAATGATAATGGTTAAATGATCACATACATTTTAATGAAGTGTAGTACTGTTAAAATGTAGTCTTTGAAATGGCAAGTCAAAACAGAATGAAACACATTTAAAAATTAAGCAAATCAGTCAAGTGCATTAAACTGCACTTAATTATAATTTTATTACATTTTATATTAGTATTCTTGGTACAAATAATCTTAGAATCTTTACATGAAAAGAAAGAGAAAGAGAGAGAGTATTTAACCATTATCATGTAATATTAATTTGGTTTACTATGGGACGCATACTGATCTATAATAGAGAGTGGGGACACATAATTTTTATTAGTATGCTGTCATGCACAAGCATTAAATAAAATGATCATGAAAGCATTTTATTTTTATTTAAATACTGTATCCATTTGATGCTTTGTGTGAGGAACAGATCCAAATTCAAACTGCATTCATTGGCGATATGTATCTCTTTCTTCTGTAGCTATAGTAACTATTAAAAAATGTGCCGTTAAGAAGTTTTACAACAAGTTTTTACGGAAGTGATATCAAACGCTCATTGGCTCTCGTCAGTTTCCTCAGAGATTGCGACATTTACATTTACATTTAATCATTTAGCAGACGCTTTTATCCAAAGAGACTTACAAATGAGAACAATAGAAGCAGTCAGGTCAACAAGAGAACAACAACAGTATACAAGTGCCATGACAAGTCTCAGTTAGTCTAGTATAGAACGCATATCCAGGTTTTTTTTTTTTTTAAATAAATGAAAAGACAAGAAAAGGAAAAGTGCTAGTATTAGTTGGTTAAATGCTGTCGAAAAAAGATTAGTCTTTAGATGTTTCTTGAAAATGAGTAAAGATTCAGTTGTATGAATTGAGATTGGGAGGTCATTCCACCAGCTTGGCACAGTCCAGGAAAACGTCAGTGAGAGTGATTTTGAACTTCTTTGGGATAGCACCACAAGGCATCGTTCACTTGCAGAGTCCAAACTTCTGGAGGGCACATAAGATTTAACAAGTGAGTTTAGGTATGTTGGTGCCGTGCCAGTGGTCATCTTGTAGGCTAGCATCAGTATCTTGAATTTGCTGTGAGCGACTACTGGTAGTCAGTGTAACCTGATGAGGAGAGGAGTAACATGAGCATTTTTTGGTTGATTGAAGACAACCCTTGCTGCTGCATTCTGGATCAATTGAAGAGGCTTGACAGTACAAGCAGGAAGGTCCGCCAGGAGAGCATTACAATAGTCCAGTCTGGAGAGAACAAGAGCTTGGACAAGAAGTTGGGTGGCTTGCTCTGACAGGAAGGGTCTAATCTTCCTAATTTTGTATAAGGCAAACCTGCAGGACCGGGTCGTTGTAGCAATGTGGTCTGTGAAGCTTAACCGATGATCCATAACAACTCCTATGTTTCTGGCTGTCCTCGAAGGAGTAATGGTTGACGAACCCAGCTGTATAGAGAAGTTGTGATTAAGCAATGGGTTAGCTGGAATCACCAGGAGTTCTGTCTTTGTAAGGTTAAGCTGAAGGTGATGGTCATTCATCCAGCTAGAAATGTCACTCAGACAGGCTGAAATGCGAGCAGCTACCGTCGGGTCATCTAGTTGGAATGAGAAGTAGAGTTGGGTGTCATCAGCGTAGCAGTAGTAAGAAAAGCCATGCTTCTGAATGACAGATCCTAATGACGTCATGTAGATGGAGAAGAGAAGTGGTCCAAGTACTGAGCCTTGAGGAACCCCAGTAACAAGGTGTTGTGACTTAGAAACATCACCCCTCCAAGACACACTGAAGGATCTGTCAGAGAGGTAGGACTTAACCCACAGGAGTGCGGTTCCAGAAATGCCCAATTTTCTGAGGGTGGACAGGAGAATCTGGTGATTAACGGAGTCAAAAGCAGCAGACAGGTCCAGTAAGAGGAGTACTGAGGATTTTGAACCTGATCTTGCTAATCGCAGGGCTTTAGTAACTGAGAGCAGAGCAGTCTCAGTTGAGTGGCCACTTTTGAAGCCAGATTGTTTGCTGTCCAGGAGGCTGTTCTGTACAAGGAATGTAGAAAGCTGGTTGAACACAGCTCGCTCAAGTGTTTTTGCAATGAATGGAAAAAAGGGATAGTAGTATAAAAGGTCTGTAGTTTTCAAGAAGCGATGGATTTAGAGATGGTTTCTTGAGCAGTGGGCTTACCCTGCTTGAATGCTGAGGGAAATGTTCCAGAGTGAAGAGAGGAGTTAATAATGTAAGCAAAGGTATGACTGAAGAGGAGTTGATAATGTGAGTAAGTGAAGGTATGACTGAAGAGGAGATCGCTTGAAGGAGGTGAGTGGGGATCAGATCAAGTGGACAAGTAGTAGGATGATTGGACAGGAGAAGTTTGGAAACGTCCATCTCTGAGAGTGGGGAGAAGGAGGAGAAATGTGAGGGAGGAGAGAGTGTGCGTCGGTCATTGTGAAGTTTTCCTAAGTCTGCGGTGTGGAGAATGGTCACTGATGCACAGATGGGGTGGCGTGTGCTGGTCTAGACAACAGTGGGCAAAATTTGTCCAAGCAAGATGTTAAAGTGGAGCAAAGAGTGTCCTTAGCACTGTTTGTGTCCAGAGCTGAAAACTGAGAGAATGCAGGAAGCGAGGATGAGACCACAGAAGATATGCTAGGTTAGCAGTAATGAGGAAGTGGTCTGAGGTGTGCAGTGGATCAACTGAAGAGTTGTCCACAGAGAAACAGCGCGTGTAGATGAGGTCCAGTTGGTTGCCCGATTTGTGAGTCGCTGTAGTAGACACTTGCTTGAGATCAAATGAGGCAAGCAGAGTTTTGAAGTCAGCAGCCTGGGGTTTATCTAGGTGGATTTTGAAGTCACCAAGCAGTACCAGAGGAGTACCATCTTCAGGAAAGTTTGATAGCAGCAACATCCAACTCCTCCAAGAAGTTTCCCAATTTTCCTGGGGGAACGATAAATGTCCACAAAGTGGATTTTAACAGGGTGGGTTACAGTAATGGCATATGATTCAAATGAACCATTACCTGTAGGTGATGGCTGAAAATCAAATTTCCATTCTTTTGATATAAGGAGACCAGTACCTCCACCCCTCCCAGTGGTACGAGGAGTGTGGGAACAAGTGAAATTAGTGGAGAGGGCTGCAGGGGTGGCAGTGTCTTCAGGTTTGATCCAAGTCTCAGTCAGTGCCATGAGGTTGAGACCGGAATGAGAAGCAATAGATGAAATGAAGTCTGCTTTGTTAACTGCAGACTGGCAGTTCCAGAGACCAACTGGAATAGAGAGCGTAGTAGTAGTAGAGGTCAGAGGGACAGGCCTTCCTGCGATGTATGTAGCGTGCTCTCTGAGTGTTAGTAGTGATAGTAGAGATCTGAAAGCACATAGTGACTACAAGTGTAAGAAATATTTGAGGGAAAGCTATACAAAAAAGTAAAGAAAGGGGCAAAAAACAATACTCGTGCCCTGTCGGTGTCCTTGCTCGGTAGAGTCGCGCAGGTAGAATCGATGGTCTTTACCCTCGTTGGTCTTCACACGAGGGCTGCCGCGACCGCTGCCGCAGTGAAACCTACCGCTGTTGTATTTGCCTGATTACCTGTGATTGAAATCAGCTGGCCATGCCTCACTATTTAGCAGATCGAAACTGGGCAGTCCCGCGATAGGCAAACGCAAAAACAAGCACCATTTTCAGCACGTATTTACCAGGATAAGACACACACAATTTAAACCAAAAACTTTCCTAGTAATGACGATCACACAGAAGTCTAATGAGAAAACAAGACAAAACACTCACTAGTTGCTGTCCTTCTCTGTTGCTGTTAATAATAAAAAAACATGCCGTGTTTCTGGTGAAGCATGTTTTGAATGAGAAATGCACGCCTTGAGGGAGTGGATCAGGATAGTATTTTCAACGTTTAACAATTTAAATGATGCCCTGCTCCTCACAATACTATTATATTCTGCCAGAGAGGACTGCAACTGAAATGCATTGTCATTGGGGTTGGGGGTGCTGTGCGGGTTTCGAGTCCCTGCCCCTTTGAGGTCCTATGCTAAGGTGCCCTTGCGTTCTGGTCTGCCACGTGTTCTGCCGAGGGTAAGATATGAAGATTTTTGATAGTAGATGATAAAAATTTCTTTATGATCTGCTTTTGCAGAAATATCATTGTATTGTGTTGCAGTGCATATTCTATCAGATGCAGTTCTGGCACTACCGAATCAATATACTGCGACAAACATTAACATCAGTGTTACTCTCATGGGACACTGCACACTGCATTTGTATCTGTATTTGTAATGTGTATCTTTGTTCTCATTTTTTAATAACTGATAAAATAATCACAACGATACTTTTTCATATTTTGTTACCTTAAAAGGCTTTATAATAAGCAAATTAGTTTGGCTGTGATGCTCAAACAGTTTGCAAAATAGAAAAACCAACATGAAAAAGAATTGTCATAAAATCATGACATAAAAAAAAAATAATAATAAAAAAGATTTGTTATATTTTTATCATATCACCCACCCCTAGCCGAGGGGGAACAAACCTATACAGTGTTAAATATATATATATATATGAACTGTTCTGGAAGAGTGCTGCAAATACAACTTAACCACTGATTTCTTGTGTCCTCTTTTGGAAGAGCAAACTAAGTAGTTTCGCTTTCACAACAAAACACACAGCCGTGGCAATAATACTACAGCGAGAATCAAGGTTACTCCTCCTTTCTTTGTGTGAACATTTGGGCGGTGTTATGCAAATCTTACCATAGTGACGATGTTATATGGGGGCATGTTTAAACAAGGCATTTTAGGAGGGAGTGGACAAGTCTTAACTTTTATTAAGACTTTCTCTTTGGGTTTGAGATTTAAATCTTTAAGGATCTTATCTATTCACAAAAAGCTTGTAACACTCCAAAGAGAAAGGAAAACTTGAAAATGCATCATATGACCCCTTTGAAATAGTTGATTGTTAATTTCTGTTCATCATACATCTCTACTCTACTGACAACGGACAATGGACCTATTTTTTCCACATTAGATTTCACTATTGTGACCGCACTTTAACAATCTAGAATGAGGTACCAGAGTTACCTGTTCCATAAACCTCCACCTCACACAGGGTGAGAATCGCCTGGATCTTAGGAAGGTACATGTTCACATAACGACCTTCCATTCCGTCGCAAAAGAAACTGACAGAACTGCCTGCTGGGACAGATGAAGTGACACCACATCTACAGAGAGAAAGAGAGAAACCACGACACAATCAGCTGACCTGCTCAAATCCAGTTCTCCACACGATCATAACTGTTTTCATAACTTCACCTGGGATTGTTGTTGCCGTTGTTCTCCAGAGAGTTTCCGATGCGGATCTCTACTCCAGTCATGCGCTCCGAACAGCAGTCCTTTCTGTTGGTAATGGTCACGTTGGAAATGTAGTAAGAATCCAGCAGGTCCAGCCTCCACCATGGGTTGAGCTCGATATCTGTGTGGGAGCAGGTTGAGGCTGGAACTGGAGCATATCTGATGCCGTCGATGGCGTTTGAAGCTCCCCAGGTGTAATATGTGCTCGACTGTACAGCCTTTCCTTTTAATGCCAAATTCTCTAAAAAACATTTAAAGAGACAGAGGGTCAAGACTCAAATGTGTGAAGTTTCAGTACATTCCAATTGAGGTAAAATATTATATTCCAACCCAAGACTGAATTACATTTACTACTACATTAAAATCTGAAGTTAATATTTTTAATGGATCTGCACTTACATGAACTAACATGTAACATGTTAATTAGTGGAACCTTAGTTACTACTTTTTACCTTCCAAGTTTTCTGAACTCCCCTGAATGGAAAAGACACCTGTTACAAAAACAAAATATTTACATTTCTTTTTCTGATGTCCATCAATTGTAGGTTGCATTTGATTCTTTAAATATTTTCATAAAGAATAGCTAAACAGCATCTATAATTTACATCCTGTGATTAATGCATGTCATTTTTACTCACCTAAAAGTAAGAACAGATAAGAGAGTACCTCCATCTTGTTTTTTAAAGACCATTAACCAGATACATGTTATGGTCAGATATGACAAGGGTGTGAGTGTCCCCTTTTGCTCTCTCTTCTTCTATGAATCCCTCTTTTTATTTGTGTTTCTCTTAGCAGCTTGAGTCTCCACCCTTAGGAAATCCTGACTGGCAGCTTGCTGAATATATTTCACACATCACAGGATCTCCAGAAATGCTTTTCTCAGAAATCCTCTCAGGTCAAGTCTGATTTACTAAACAAATCTGGCAAAATGCAAATTAAAATTGTGTTTCATTGTTTGTTTTTGTTTTGTAAGGGGGTGGATATATATATATTTTTTTTTTTGATTGTTTGTGTTTTATGCTAGCGTGCATCCATCCATGAGTTAAATTTTTTAGTGTTGGTTACTCTCCTAAAAGCAATAATCTAAAAAAATGGGATCAATAGTTTAAAAAACTTGTGTGATTAAGAAGATATTCAAAATAAGGATCCATGTTTAAAAAATAAGAAACATGTTTAATTGTATTTATCATTGCCAGCTTGACATGGAAAGTAACAGTTCATGTGGAGTGTATATTCTATTCTCAATCAAAAAAAAATCAATCAAATTAAACACACACACACACAGTTGTATGTTTTATAGGAAATTTGATCCTTGTGGGGACCAAAAAAAAAAACCTTTACTGTAATCAAGAATAAGTCCATGTAGCCTTTCATCCGTACTGGTGGTGTTTCCTCGTCCGACACAGATCATCAACCTGTTGTGATCTTATGAGATACTGGTTCAGAGCAGTCTTTAATCCTGAAGGTGTTACTTCCCTACTCACAGAATTTGCACACCAGTTCTGACGTACTAATACGTTGTATCAGGATGGGGTGTGATTGTGTTCCTCTCCATCAGGTACACTTGAAGTCAGACGTTGTGACTAGGATAGTCATCCTTGGTGTGTGTTTCCAGTTACCATTTGAAGGGCTAGGTCTTATACTGATACCAATATCAGTTTCCCTTGAGGCCCTAACCAGCCACTTACCTCTCTTATTGGTTAAGTCTGCCCCTGGCTAGTCGGTGTTGCCAGGTTTCTTTTTAATTTATGAGCTAAATTTTGTTATTGGGGGATCATTTGTAGAGAGGAGGATGCCAATTAATTTGAAGATTTGTGTTGCCTCCTGTGTTTTAATGTACAGCTTTAAAAAAAGGAGAGGGAGTAAGGGACGAGTTAGTCTTTTTCTTTTGAAGCTAGGTAAGGCTAAGTTTTTTTTTTTTTTTTTTTTTTAAACCCACATGATAGGTAAGTATAGTGAATGGCTGGGGTGGCATTTTCTTGACGTTATTGGTTGGTGCCTGTTTGAGGACTTATAAAGCACTTCAGGTGGTTTAAAGTCCTGTATGATATCTATTTCCTTTATTTTGGTTCTAGTTTTTAGTTGATTTGAATGTGCATCTCTCGTCTTGTTAGGAGAGCAGCTGGATGCAGTCGATCCTGTGCTTTGTGCTTGTTTCTGTGCCATTGATTGTGGTTCTGCTTTGCTGCAGAATGAGCATCTGTCTTCCTCCCGGTACGCATTGATGTATTCTGTTTGCTTATCAACCATGGATGTAGTGTGAGTCTCAATCTGTGTTTTATTTCAGTTAATGTTAAACATTCAGATTTACCCAGGTTCCCTCAGCAGTGGTGGGTAAGTGGGTGTTTGTTTTCTCATTCTGTTTATTCGAGTTTTTTATGTTAATAATTGTTCTTTTGTATAGATGGCAGTGTGGATAATTGTTGCTCTCTCGTTCTACATTGACTTGTATTGTGTTTCTGTGTGGTTTCGGTTAAGGTCGCATGATTGGACCCATGCAACAAGAGTCACCTTTTTGTTTGAATATTTGGCCTCTTACAGATTGCGTGTTTGTCTGTTTTGTTGCATTCATAATATGTTTAATTAGACTGTGTTAAAATAATTGATTCCTGATTTTCTTTGGTTGTCTTAGTTGTGTCCAACTTCAGTTGATTTGTAATTTGTGTATTAATTTTATTCTTGTTATATTGTAATTGAGTCCCTTTAAAGTGATCTTATATATAATTCGAGTTATATTTTTCCCCTTTTTCAAATTATCTTTAATTACTTCTGTTATTTAATTTATAGTTTTGATGACCATGATATTACTGTGCTTGGCCAGCCAACTCACCTGACCTGAACCTCACAGAGAATCTATGGGGTATTGTGAAGAGAAAGATAAGTAACATCTGACAAACAATACAGAGGAGCTGAAGACTGCTATCAAACCAACCTGGGCTTCAATAAAGCCTCAGCAATGTCAGGCTGGTCACCTCCATCCCATGCCACATTGAAGCAGTAATTCATGCAAACGGAGCCCCAACCAATTGATTGCATATAATTAAACTCTCTTTGGAGATCTTGAACATTCATCGTTTTTTTTTTGATTGTTTAATCTTTGAGAAAATATTCTATTTTTTTTTTTATACTGAATTTTTTATTTTCCTAAGCTGTAAGTCATAACCATCAGAAGTAAAACAAAAAACTATTTCAGTTTGTGTGCAATGATTCTAGAATTTTTTTTTTTTATTTAGTATTATTATAAAAAAAAAAAAAAAAAAAACTTTTCCTTGATATTCAATTTTTTTTAGATGCACCTGTAGTATATGTATAGTCAAAATCTGTCAGTAGGTTAGTTTTGTTTAGGTTTATACTTTGTATAGGTTTTACTTTATTGTTGTATGTATTTATGTAGCACTTGTGAGCCACGACATTTCGTTCCACTGTATGTCCAAACATGTAGCAGAATGACAATAAAGCTCAACCTGAAATTAAGCTTGAAGGAAAACTGGCACAGAATCCCTATGGTACTATTTACAATTTTCACAAGGAACAAAAGAAGTGTCACACTCGCAAGCTCACAAAACTCAAGGGAAAGAAATAAATGGGGATTTAAAAAAATAGCTGAATGGCTTAGGCAACAAAAACAACAATTAACTCAATGACCTGCAGAGTTCAGCTTCAACCCTAATCAAACACACCTGAACAAGCTCATCAATCCATTCAGAATTACTACGGTAGAGGCAGGTGAGTTTTTTTTTTTTTTTTTTTCATGGTTGGAGCTGAAATGTGCAGGACTGCGGCTCTCTAGGACCGACCTTGACCTACCTCTGAGATCGTTACATCCTGATATTTCAAAAGCTGCTGGACTTTGGGTGATGAATCAGCAGGTGCATCTTTTTAAGCCCAATTAGGGAAGATTCACTTAGAAACAAGTGAGAGAAAGACAAAGATAAACACAGAAAAATACATCACCAGATGTATCAGATCAAAATTCTTATAATTACTATGCAAGTCACCAAGAACACAGTGCAGACGGGGAACCCTGCAGAGTTTAGATTCAAACCTTATTAAACACACCTGATCCCATCAATCAAGTCCTTCAGGCTTATTAGAAACTACATGGTTTCTTTGTCAGAACAAAACTCAGCAGAGCTCCGGCCCTCGAGGAGATGAGTTTGACACCCCTGCTCTAGATGAACCCACAGACCTTTAGTTCATGATTTCCACTCCATCAGTCTGATCACTGATCATTTCCATGTTGTTTTCTGTGTATTTGAATGATCTCAGGCAGGATGTAAATCAAGAGCTCAACAGGAGTCCATCATCTGCTCAAAGCTCAAAAGATCTGTCAATTTATACAGATGTCAGACTGTACATTTTTGGCTGTTTTGTCTCAAACTCAGACATCAGTGATGCTGTAAGCTACTAGTGTTCAGAAAGTCACTTGTGTGTGTGTGTTTGTTTTTTTTACTATGTTTTCCTTCAATGTTATTTTCCTTCACATTGCTGATATATTCATTTGTGAGGTCAATCAACCAACCTGCAAAATATATTTAGGTTTAGATATAGAATGGATTAGTTTTAACATTAAAGGGGGGGGTGAAATGCTCGTTTTCACTCAATCTCCTGTTAATCTTGAGTACCTATAGAGTAGTACTGCATCTTTCATAACTCCAAAAAGTATTTAGTTTTATTATATTTATAAGAGAAAGAGTGGCTGGAGGTGTGATGTGTGGGCGGAGCTAAAGAATCACGAGCGCGAGTAGGCTTTTGCGTTGAGAGCGTTTGGAAGCTGTGACATTACGTGAGGACAAAACCAACCGAAACAAACCATTGCTAACAGTCAGATTCAGCATATATTTATGATCCAGAATCAGATCCAGAGGCTGAAATTTAACAAGACCAGCATCAGTAACAGCGTCTCTATGTGGTATGTACTGAAACTGTATATATTTGCTTAGCGGTTTTGGAAAATGACTAAGTTCCACTTTATGTTGTCTTTTTTTTTTTAAGCTGTACATGTGGAAAGTGCAGTTTGATGACAACATTGCATGTTGTTTACTTGATGTGCTTACGCGCCGATAGCGAAGTTAACAACACAGAGATATTTGAAGCAGTTTTACTCACCGCATGCGGTTCCAACACACGATCGTGACCCTTATTCGTTGGGATTGCATTATCCTTAAGAAATAAACGATACGCAAATCCGTTGTCAAACTGGGCCTTGTTTGTAAAACAAGCATCTTCGAAATGCAGGGAACAAACACAAACACTTGCACAACTCCCTTGATGCTCTGTAAAAATAAACTCCATCCACTGGTCCCTTAATGCTGTTTTTTTTTTTTTTTTTTTGGTAATCTGTGCAGGGATGTCTTGTCCTGGCAACCAAAAATCCACTTCTTTTGTGACATTTCGCGACGCTCTGGTCAGTGAATGTCTCTGCTCTGCTCTACTGGAGCGCGCGCTCTTCCGGCAGAAGTGCCTCAGGACCCATATAAGGAAATTCTGCTCCATCTAACGTCACACAGAGCCATACTCGAAAAAAACTTTCAGAAACTTGTGACAAACCGGAAGGAGTATTTTTGGAACAGAAATACTCCTTCAAACGTACAACTTAATTTTTGAAACTATGTCCATGTTTAGCATGGGAATCCAATTCTTTAACAGTGTAAAAAACTCAATATGCATGAAACAGCATTTCACCCCCCTTTAACTTATGAACATATTTGTGATGCATATTTTTTTTCTCAGTCATAAATATAACAGTTCAGTTCTATAGGTCTAGTATTGATATTAGATTACACAATACAAACACCACAAATAGTATAATACTAATTGAGGCACTGAGGCATCACTAATCTTCCAAGTCCGCTAAAAAAGCTCGTGGGAGTTTTACTTACTCAAAGTTGCTCTAAGGGCAGAAAAGAAAATGATTGGTTGAAAGATTCAACCAATGAAATTAAATCAGAGGCGGGGTCTAGACGTTTGGAAATTTGGAGGGAAGATCCGTTGTAATCGACTGTTCGTTGGAGTGGGATATCACATATATTGTAAGGTAAGTAAATTTACGATATATTGTTAAAAAAAAAAAAACATAAACAGCCTCTAAGTGTAGGCTACTAAGATAATTAAGGGAACATTGAAAGTGCACAAAAATAATAATCCTCGTCTAAACATCCGATCGTATTTTGATTTGACTTTTTCAGTTCACAGCGCCAAAGCTGTTAACTTAATTGGATAACTATGGTAAAACATGGTTTTCCAGTGCTAACCTACCCCGCTGTCTGTGAAGCCGATATATGCGATCACATAATTCGTTCAAGCCACCTTCAAATGTATACATCCCCCGCCCTAGCATTGCAAGTGGGACCAACGTACTTCATATCGCTGTTATTTTTAGTCTATGATGCTCTTGGGGCAGAAGTATTCAATAGATTTATATCGATGTTAGTTTTAATATTCATATCGCTCTTATTTTTAGTCTATGCTGCTTTCGGGGCAGAAATATTCAATAGATTCATATCGCTGTTATTTTTAATATTCAGTGGTTTCATATTTCTGTTCTTTTTAGTCTATGCTGCTCTCGGGTTAGAAGTATTCAATATATCCGTATCGATTTTATTTTTAAATAATTAACAATTTCATATTTCTGTTCTTTTTAGTCTATGCTGCTCTCGGGGTAGAAGTATTCAATAAATTCGTATCGATTTTATTTTTAAATATTTAATGGTTTCATATTTCTGTTCTTTTTAGTCTTTGCTGCTCTCGGGGCAGAAGTATTCAATAGATTCATATTTCTGTTATTTTTAATATTCAGTGGTTTCATATCGTTGTTATTTTTAGTCTATGCTGCTCTCAGGGCAGAAGTATTCAATAGATTCATATCGATGTTATTTTTAATTTTCAGTTGTTTCATATTTCTCTTATTTTTAGTCTATGCTGCTCTCAGGGCAGAAGTATTCAATAGATTCATATCGATGTTATTTTTAATATTCAGTGGTTTCATATCGCTCTTATTTTTAGTCTATGCTGCTCTAGGGGCAGAAGTATTCAATAGATTCATATCGATGTTATTTTTAATTTTCAGTTGTTTCATATTTCTCTTATTTTTAGTCTATGCTGCTCTCGGGGCAGAAGTATTCAATAGATTCTTATCGCTTTTATTTTTAATATTCAGTGGTTTCATATCGCTGTTATTTTTAGTCTATGCTGCTCTCCGGGCAGAAGTATTCAATAGATTCATATCGATGTTATTTTTGATATTCATATCGCTCTTATTTTTAGTCTATGATGCTCTTGGGGCAGAAGTATTCAATAGATTCATATCGATGTTATTTTTAATATTCATATCGCTATTATTTTTAGTCTATGATGCTCTTGGGGCAGAAGTATTCAATAGATTCATATCGATGTTATTTTTAATATTCATATCGCTCTTATTTTTAGTCTATGATGCTCTTGGGGCAGAAGTATTCAATAGATTCATATCGATGTTATTTTTAATATTCATATCGCTATTATTTTTAGTCTATGCTGCTCTCGGGGTAGAAGTATTCAATAAATTCTTATCGATTTTATTTTTAAATATTTAATGGTTTCATATTTCTGTTCTTTTTAGTCTATGCTGCTCTCGGGGCAGAAGTATTCAATAGATTCATATCGATGTTATTTTTAATTTTCAGTTGTTTCATATTTCTGTTATTTTTAGTCTATGCTGCTCTCGGGGTAGAAGTATTCAATAAATTCGTATCGATTTTATTTTTAAATATTTAATGGTTTCATATTTCTGTTCTTTTTAGTCTATGCTGCTCTCGGGGCAGAAGTATTCAATAGATTCATATCGATGTTATTTTTAATTTTCAGTTGTTTCATATTTCTGTTATTTTTAGTCTATGCTGCTCTCGGGGTAGAAGTATTCAATAAATTCGTATCGATTTTATTTTTAAATATTTAATGGTTTCATATTTCTGTTCTTTTTAGTCTATGCTGCTCTCGGGGCAGAAGTATTCAATAGATTCATATCGATGTTATTTTTAATTTTCAGTTGTTTCATATTTCTGTTATTTTTAGTCTATGCTGCTCTCGGGGTAGAAGTATTCAATAAATTCGTATCGATTTTATTTTTAAATATTTAATGGTTTCATATTTCTGTTCTTTTTAGTCTATGCTGCTCTCGGGGCAGAAGTATTCAATAGATTCATATCGATGTTATTTTTAATTTTCAGTTGTTTCATATTTCTGTTATTTTTAGTCTTTGCTGCTCTCGGGGCAGAAGTATTCAATAGATTCATATCGATGTTATTTTTAATATTCAGTGGTTTCATATCGTTGTTATTTTTAGTCTATGCTGCTCTCAGGGCAGAAGTATTCAATAGATTCATATCGATGTTATTTTTAATTTTCAGTTGTTTCATATTTCTGTTATTTTTAGTCTATGCTGCTCTCAGGGCAGAAGTATTCAATAGATTCATATCGATGTTATTTTTAATATTCAGTGGTTTCATATCGCTCTTATTTTTAGTCTATGCTGCTCTAGGGGCAGAAGTATTCAATAGATTCATATCGATGTTATTTTTAATTTTCAGTTGTTTCATATTTCTCTTATTTTTAGTCTATGCTGCTCTCGGGGCAGAAGTATTCAATAGATTCTTATCGCTTTTATTTTTAATATTCAGTGGTTTCATATCGCTGTTATTTTTAGTCTATGCTGCTCTCCGGGCAGAAGTATTCAATAGATTCATATCGATGTTATTTTTAATATTCATATCGCTCTTATTTTTAGTCTATGATGCTCTTGGGGCAGAAGTATTCAATAGATTCATATCGATGTTATTTTTAATATTCATATCGCTATTATTTTTAGTCTATGATGCTCTTGGGGCAGAAGTATTCAATAGATTCATATCGATGTTATTTTTAATATTCATATCGCTCTTATTTTTAGTCTATGATGCTCTTGGGGCAGAAGTATTCAATAGATTCATATCGATGTTATTTTTAATATTCATATCGCTATTATTTTTAGTCTATGCTGCTCTCGGGGCAGAAGTATTCAATAGATTCATATCGATGTTATTTTGAATATTCAGTTGTTTCATATTTCTGTTATTTTTAGTCTATGCTGCTCTCGGGGTAGAAGTATTCAATAAATTCTTATCGATTTTATTTTTAAATATTTAATGGTTTCATATTTCTGTTCTTTTTAGTCTATGCTGCTCTCGGGGCAGAAGTATTCAATAGATTCATATCGATGTTATTTTTAATTTTCAGTTGTTTCATATTTCTGTTATTTTTAGTCTATGCTGCTCTCGGGGTAGAAGTATTCAATAAATTCGTATCGATTTTATTTTTAAATATTTAATGGTTTCATATTTCTGTTCTTTTTAGTCTTTGCTGCTCTCGGGGCAGAAGTATTCAATAGATTCATATTTCTGTTATTTTTAATATTCAGTGGTTTCATATCGTTGTTATTTTTAGTCTATGCTGCTCTCAGGGCAGAAGTATTCAATAGATTCATATCGATGTTATTTTTAATATTCAGTGGTTTCATATCGCTCTTATTTTTAGTCTATGCTGCTCTAGGGGCAGAAGTATTCAATAGATTCATATCGATGTTATTTTTAATTTTCAGTTGTTTCATATTTCTCTTATTTTTAGTCTATGCTGCTCTCGGGGCAGAAGTATTCAATAGATTCTTATCGCTTTTATTTTTAATATTCAGTGGTTTCATATCGCTGTTATTTTTAGTCTATGCTGCTCTCCGGGCAGAAGTATTCAATAGATTCATATCGATGTTATTTTTAATATTCATATCGCTCTTATTTTTAGTCTATGATGCTCTTGGGGCAGAAGTATTCAATAGATTCATATCGATGTTATTTTTAATATTCATATCGCTATTATTTTTAGTCTATGCTGCTCTCGGGGCAGAAGTATTCAATAGATTCATATCGATGTTATTTTGAATATTCAGTGGTTTCATATCGCTGTTATTTTTAGTCTGTGCTGCTCTTGGGGCAGAAGTATTCAATAGATTCATATCGATGTTTTTTTTTTTTTTAATTTTCAGTTGTTTCATATTTCTGTTATTTTTAGTCTATGCTGCTCTCGGGGCAGAAGTATTCAATAGATTCATATCGATGTTATTTTTAATATTCAGTGGTTTCATATCGCTGTTATATTTAGCCTATGCTCAATAGTACTCAATATTCATATTACTGTTATTTTTTGTGTATTATGTGCTGCTCTCAGGGCAGGAGTACTCATTCATATTACTGTTATTTTACTCAACTATGCGCTGCTCTCAGGGAAGGAGTACTCAATATTCATATTACTGTTATTTTTTAGTGTATTATGTGCTGCTCTCAGGGCTTCAATACTCAATAGATTCATATTACTGTGTTATTTTAGTGTATTATATGCTGCTCTCTGCAAATGTAGTACTGAGTAGTGCTAGTGCTTTTATAACCATTTTATTTGTTGTTTTTTTTCTAGGCAAATGGAGAATATTTGGCTTGAGGGGATAAGGCGAAAGTTAAAGAAAGTAAGGGATGCTAGAGTCATTCAAGAGGTCATACCTTTTTCTGGCGAGGAGACTGATTTCATGAAGGGTTACATTAAGAAACTGGAGGAGGAAACCAAAAGCACCTTCAAGTCCCCTGTGTCTACTCATAAAGACTACTTTTACTTTTCATGTGAAAGATCGACCAAAGCAAGTGGGAAAAGCAAAGGAGAACCTACAAAGACAAGAGCTAATTCCTGCAAAGCTTATGTGTCATTTAAAATAATCAAAGATGGTAGTTTTACAGGTGCTGTGGTCAACAAAATGCTTCAACACAACGGACATGATGTGTGCATGAAAGAAGAGGGCATAAAAAATCTCATTGATCCAGAGTTATTGACCTTCATTGAAATGTGGCTTGGTCAAGGACTGTCAATTTCAGAAACACTTTTAAAATCCGTGGACTGGGCAGAACGTCATGGACATATGGACAAAT
This sequence comes from Carassius auratus, assembly GCF_003368295.1. Taxonomy (NCBI): domain Eukaryota; kingdom Metazoa; phylum Chordata; class Actinopteri; order Cypriniformes; family Cyprinidae; genus Carassius; species Carassius auratus. The sequence goes on along the minus strand of NW_020528308.1, from coordinate 77,519 downwards.
ATAATCGGCGATATTACGTTACACCTGAAGATATACGATTGATCAAGAAGACCAATAATGCTCTTAGTTTTCCTGATGCGAAAGACTGCATTAGTGTGGACAAGCTGATCACATCGGAGCTGCAGGAACACATTTGTTACTACCAGCCTTTGAGTGAAAATCAACCACTTATAATTGTAGTGCAGACACCCTGGCAAAAGGATATACTTAGAGAACATCCCCATACCATGGTATTCATGGACGCTACTTACAAAGCCATGACATCATATGGTTATGCATTTTATGCTCTTCTTTTGACCAACAGTATTGGAAGAGCAGTCCCATTTGCTTACTTTATTATTAGTGAGGAATCAGCGGACATACTTGCTCTCTGCTTGGAAAAGCTCGCAAATCACAACCCTGGATTTCTTCCCAGGTAAGAAGTTAAAAACATAGTAGAGTCAGTAGTAGTTTGGCAGCAAAGTGTGCTGATGTATTGAGGTATTTCTATGTACAAACATTACTATTGGATGGAACACTTGCTTAAATACCGCACATTGTAAACTACCTTTTTACAAAAGCTGTCCATTTTTACAAACTCTAAAGATGTTGACGTATATTCATTAATTCTCAATTCCTTATCATGTAGGTCGATAATGATTGACCGTGACCTTAAGGAACTCAATGCCATAAGAAGAGTTTTTCCAACAGCCAAGGTTCTTCTTTGCTGGTTTCATGTACTCCAGGTAGGTTTATTAAATCTTTTGCACTGGAAAAAGACCTATTCATTTTACAGACCTATTTATTTTAAAAATACAATTATAATTCAAATGCCATTATATGACTATAGCTTTTGAATGTTTTTGTAGGCTGTACATAGGTGGATGGTTAAAAGAGATGGAGGAAACTTGCCAGTGAATCAGCGGAATCTTGTGATTCAAGCAATGGTTGGAATGAAATCCTGTTTAACGGTAATATTTTTATATCATAAATCACTTCATTCTTTAGAAATCATTTCAGTACATGGAAATAAATCTTGAGTTGTTTACTATAAATTTCAATGGGATTAGTTAAGTTTGTGTATTATTTTTTAATGAATTGTCTTTTAAAAATGTTCCCACAAAAAAAATTCAAATCCTTCTTTACTAACCCTCATGTAAATCCAAATTCAAAAGATTTTTTTTTTTTTCCGCAATAGAATATAGAAATGTTTTGTATCCCATTAAGTTTCATTGCATGAAAAAAAAAAAAATATTGTGTTCTACTGAGGAAATAGTCAAAAAGGTTTGGAGTGACACAAAATTACAATTTTGGGAGAACTACCCCTTTAAATGTGTGTAAACTTAAGGTGGCATAACTTTACAATGTTGTGTCTTTTTCTTTACAGGAAGAAGAGTTCAACAGCATGTCATCCAGAAAGTGTGAAGAGCTTGATACATGTCTTGGTAGTTCTCATGTATCAACCTACCTCAAGAATCAGTGGATTTGTTTTGGTGATTTATGGTCCAATTTTGGCAGGTCATTTTATCACCATAACAGCGAAACCAACAACAAGGCAGAGAGGTCAGCTACTAAAATTATAACATCATGCCCTAAAATCGTATTTTAAAGGTGCTCTAAGCGATCCTGAGCGGAGTTACTTCCTGTTGACGTTCGAAGTGTTGTCAAACAAAACAGAGGCTAGCTAGACCCTCCCTCCTCCTCCTCCTACCCCTCCCCTCTGTGCTTCCTGAAACAGTCATGAACGTGCATTTAAAATATAGCTTGCGTATTGACGCTGCTTGTCGGTTATTGCCTGAGGCACTGTTTATTGTTTCGTGGTACAGGCTGCACCAGTTTGTTTTTGTGTCCGTTTTTGGAGCTTGTGGCGACTACAGAGACCACGTTTTTTTAACAGTGTTGTTCAGGGGACAGCTAACAGATAGTGAGGAGATGTTTGCTGTATGTGACAAAAAATGTTTTTGGCCTAAAAACACGTGAGATCGCTTAGAGCACCTTTAAATAACATGATATCCAGGACAAATATTCATTAAGGATATTTTAAGTTTCTTAACTTTTGTACATAGATTTTTTCTTACAATGAAGTACCAGTTCCTTAAGGGAAGAATGAATAGCAGGATTGATCAGCTTCTTCGCTTACTGTGTGGAGATGTCCAAAAATATTACAGGTAAATATATTTAGCTGTATATATAGTTCAATGTATTACTTTTATTATGGTGCTAAATTGTAATTGCCAATTACAGAAATCATGTGACATACAGAATCATGTGATAATATTGCAAATTAGATTATCTCTGGCCATTACCTGTTGCCATTATCAGCTTGTTTGGATACAGGAAGCTCTCTTGAATAAACATTCACTATTGTCTATGACATGATCTTTTCCTTAGCACAAATCATTCAGTAAAAAGGTCTGTCAGCTCCCAGCTTCCTTTTTTCTTTAATTATTTTATAGCCTATAAAATCTATACAAATGTTTAAGGGTATTGGCTTTTTTCAGTCATTTCATTTTTACAATAGTTTACCATTTCCTAACTTGTTCTTTTATTTCATTGTTCAGTTACCTGGATGACCTCACAGAAACTGGACGAATCAAAGGAGCAAACACTGAAGAGACCACTAATGCCGCCCATTCTATGATTGCAAAAGGCCTGGGTGCAAAAGTGGAAATAAAAAATGGAGTGTGTTTGGTTCCACCCGACACAAGCACACAATGTCACAGTGTGGACTTGGTCATGCACAAATGCGATTGCAAAAGATTCCAATGTGGATGTGTGTGTAAACACTTAATTTTTTCACAAAACATTGCAGAGAAACAAGGACTTATAATTCGAGATCTTAGGGCAGAAGCAGCAAAAAAAATTGTTGACAGTGAATCTTACCTCAGGGTCGATGAAAACCTTACTGTCTACCACTCTGATGGCAGTGTAGAAACTGTGAGTTGTAAAGGGACCAAATTTTGCACATGCATTGCAAATAGCCATGGAGTGGTGTGTGTATGTATATTGGTTCACAACATTCTATACCCAACATCATCTGAGAACATACCTGATGATTCACACTGCTTTAGGTCCAGTGAGAGAAAACAAGTTACACTGCAAGCCATGCTTACAGATCTCCATGAGTGGAGCAAATCAGAAAAATTTTGTGAGGGTAATGAAGTGTACAGGTTAGTTGAAAGAGCACACAAGTTAGTTTTTTCACAGTTTAGTAAACTGTCAAGAAAAAGAAAAGTGACTGCACTTCATAGTTATCGTAAAAGGATCAAAAAAGCAAAAGATGTAGTCACTGTACCCTACATGGTCAAAAAGAAGAAAAAACGTGTTTGATCTTGTAGAGATAAGAAATGTTTCATTGATGAAACAATCACTATTTGCTTTGCCTAGCGAGAATGTTTTTTTGTTTGTTTGTTTGTTTTTTCCTCTTGCTGCTACTGTCTTTTTTCAATGAGTGTTGTACAGATACTTTGTATAAGAACAAATTGAAGGAACAGATATGAATTGTAAGTAATTAAGATTTAAAAAATAAAATAAAAAACACAATTCTTTGTAATGTTTTATTATTATTTTTTTTTTTTAATTTTTGTACAGCTGAACATCGAGAAACAAGTTTTAAACAATACAAGTAAAAAAAAAGTGGGGGAACCTTACTCATCTGTGGAGTCTTTTTTTTTCAGTGCTCTCATCTTTTCCTTAAGACACGCATCTATCAATGAAAAAGTGCCATTTATTACGGCAGGACCAAGACCATGTGTTGCCAGGTCAAATGTGTCCCAATTGTTCTCTAGAGCAGCCTTTAAATCTTTCAAAGTCTTCCTGCAATAAAAAATACAAAAAGCTATTTATTTTTCCAGTTCAACTGATCATTGAATCATTAAGTTAAAGGGTTAGTTCACCCAAAAAAAAAAAAAAATCGACATTTATTACTCGCCCTCATGTCGTTCTACACCCATAAGATCTTCATTCATCTTCAGAACACAAATTAAGATATTTTTGATAAAATCCAATGGCTCAGTGAGGCCTCCATTGCCAGCAAGACAATGAACACTTTCAGATTCCCAGAAAGGTACTAAAGACATATATAAAACAGGGGCCTGTACCATGATGGTAGCTGAACAAATTCAAAGTTACAGGATTAGTTTGGAGTTGACAAAACCAAACCTCTCCAGTCCGGCTTTGTTGGTACCATGATGCTGTTCATCAACTTTCTTTGTCAATTTAGGCTTTGATCCTGAGTTTGTGGAGCGTGTGCACATGAATGTGTGACATCACTGGCGAACAGCCAATCACGAGCCTTGCAACAGAAAGCAAGTTTGATTTACTTCTCGCGAGAGACCCAGCGAGAATCAAAACTAAAGGTTAAAGGTTTTGCTAAAGGTTAAGAGATTGAAGAATATGACAAATTTAAATGTCATATGAAAAATGGAGGACTAATAAAATAAATGATCTTGCTCTCTCAGTGTAGTCACAAGTGGAACTTGTTAACTTAGTTTATACATTTGAAAATATATAGTGATAGAGACTTGAACATGTAAGTTCAGATTTGTAATTTTTTAAACAGTTCAGTCTTTTGATACTACAGCTTATTTATATTACATGATCTGTATACATTAATATTTATTTTAAATAGTTTATAATAACAATTAAACTAAAATTGCTTGTGTGTAAGAGATAAATAATAATTTGAATCACAATAATTATATAAATCATAAAATGATGTTATCATTAAAGCCAGACTTCTATTTTTTTAAGCATAAGTGACCTTTAATGTGGAGCAAGATAAACTGGAGTGACTTTGTGTCAGACATGTGTCACTTCTCTCACATCTGATTGGTTCACCTTCAGTCTGAGATCTTGAATCCAGAACATAACCTGCCCCGGAGCAGGTTAGCCGTGCAGCGCAAGATACCATGGCAACGAACACCGATTAAACCAGAGCTACTTTCATAGTACCTAAAACCCAGGGTTGGCGGAAACTAAGCTGAAACATAGCTGGCTAGCCACCTAATCCAGCTTCATGGTACAGGCCCCAGGTCTTGTGACTGTGGTGGTTCAACCTTAATGTTATGAAGTGAACAAAAATACTTTTTGTGTGACAAAAATGACAAAATAATGACTTTATTAATCAATATCTAGTGATGGTGATTTCAAAACACAGTTTCATGAAGCTTCAAATCTTTACAAATCTTTTGTTTCAAATAATTTGTGTTCTGAGGATGAACGAACATCTTACAGGTTTGGAACGACATGAGGCTGAGTAATTAATTACAGAATTTTTATTTTTTGGTGAACTATCCCTTTAACATCAAGTGTAGTAGTAAATTGTTATTAAATTACCTGCAGTCTTCGGTTTTGACCATAGCTGCATGGACATTCCCTTCTTTAAGCAAGGCTTCACCCACCCTTTTCTGGGGGATGAATTTTGCGGCAAGGAACATTATGTCCCCAGCCAGATCCTTGCATTCATCTAAAATACAAATAAATACAACAGCAAAATTATTTGTAATAATGTCCAACTTATAAGCAGTACAAAAAAAAATAACAAAAGATGAAGTATGTGGATACACTCATCGTCCACCTTATTAAGACTACCTGTATATTCATGCAGTTATCTAATTAGCCAATCACGGCAGCAGCATAATGTAAACATAACAACAACATGCAGATACATTCCAAGAGCTCTGGTTAATGATGTTCACATCAACTATCAGAATCAACAACACCATAACCGTGGCATGGTTGTTGGTGCCATATTTCAGATCCTGCTGATATACTGGGATGTTTCTCACACAAAAGTCTCTGAGTTTGCACAGAATGGTACAAAAAATATTAAGTAAGCAATAATTATGGGGGTGCAAATGCCTAATCTGAGGCACAGAAACTGTAAAAGTTACAGATCACATTTTCCCCATTCTGATGATTGATGTGCTTTTGACCTGTATCTGTATGATTTTATGCAGGGTGCAGTTGCCATATGATTTGCTGCTTGTATGATTCTATGAAGGACATGGTGTACAGGAGTTCCTATTAAAGTGGACAGTGAGTGTATATTCCAAAACTGGCAGTAAAACAGCAAATCAGGCTATTAACGTAATATATTGATTTATTTTGGTAAAACTGAACACCATAAAACTTGCCCATAGTGGCAAAACAACTTTTCTACGATTATATTTACTTTTTATTTCTACATTTATATAACTGTATAACAATACAGTTATAAGTAATGTGGAATTTCAGTGGAAGTTATATTGTTAGAAAATTTTACTATAATAAATAAACTTATGATTCAAAAACACAAAACAAGGATACTGGTCTCAGAATTCCCTTTAGAGTTATTACTACTACTATATTTTTACCTTCACAAAGTTTGGAGCACTGTGAAGTGAACTTTGTGCGCTTCGAGGGGTTCACCTCCAACTCTGCCAACTTCTCTGTGATTTTCGTTTTTTGTCCTTTGGCCTTCCGTAGATAAGACACAACAGTGTTTGCTGAGTAACTCTCTGGAGGAGAGCACCTCCTCTGTAGTTCATCCAATGTGACCAGGTATCTGAAATATCAATGTGTTATGTACATTATAAAAATCCTTGCAAAGGCAGAGGTGCTTTATCTTAAAAAAAAAAAATATTTATATACAAAAGAAAGAAGGATTTGAACCATGGCAATAAGATAATTAACTTGATTTTTAAAATAACTGATATACAGCATAATTTGCTATAATTAATAACCCATTTATATATACAGGCTGGTCATATAATTAGAATATCATCAAAAAGTTCATTTCATTAATTTCATTCAAAAAGTTTAACTTGTATTTTATATTCATTCATTACACACAGACTGCTATATTTCAAATGTTTATTTCTTTTAATTTTGATGATTATAACTGACAACTAAGGAAAATCCCAAATTCAGTATCTCAGAAAATTAGAATATTTCTTAAGACCAATACAAAGAAAGGATTTTTAGAAATCTTGGCCAACTGAAAAGTATGAAGATGAGAAGTATGAGCATGTACAGGACTCAATACTTAGTTGTGGCTCTTTTGTCTGAATGACTGCAGCAATGCGGCGTGGCATGGAGTGGATCAGTCTGCGGCACTGCTCAGGTGTTATGAGAGCCCAGGTGTCTCTGATAGTGGCCTTCAGCTCTTCTGCATTCTTGGGTCTGACATATCGCTTCTTCCTCTTCCCAAAACCTCATAGATTTTCTATGACGTTAAGGTCAGGCGAGTTTGCTGGCCAATTAAGAACAGGGATACCATGGTCCTTAAACCAGGTACTGGTAGCTTTGTTACATTTGAAATATATCAGTCTGTGTGTAATGAATGAATATAATATAAGTTTCACTTTTTGAATGAAATTAGTGAAATAAATCAACTTATTGATGATTATATGACCAGCACCTGTATATATTAGGGGTGTGACGAGACGGGTATCTCACGAGACAAGACGAGACTCAAGATTGAGTTCACGAGATGAGACGAGACAAGATTTTTACACACTATTTTAAAGAAATCCTCAATGGTGAAATACATGACTAGAAAACATATTCTGCAGGTGTATTTGAAATGTTTTAACTAATCATCTTGTAATGAATGCCATTTCATTTCTACTTTCTGATTATGAATTATCATATGCAGTAAAAGGCAACAATACTCAAGCACTGTAAAAGGTTTTGCCACAAACTCAACTCACTGACTTCTCTTCTGTATGATTTCAGTCTCTTCAGACCTTACTGTACATTATTTATGAGCTTCTACAACCTTTGACCTCCTAACTGAACTCCTTTCCACAAACTGATTATGCGATCATCGCGTAAACGATTTGCCCTCTGTCTCAGTAGCCCCTCACTGCAGAACACAAGATCCAGGGGGTGGTTGGATCCCCATCTAGGGGGTGGAGATGGGTAAGTTTAGGGGTGGAGATGGGTAGGTTTAAGGGTGGCGGTGGGTGGGTTAAGGGTGCAGGGGGTGGAGACGGGTAGGTTTAGGTATATGTAAGGTGGGAGGAGTTGGATCTGGATCCAACCACGCCCCCTGGATCTTGTGTTCTGCAGTGAGGACCATCTCCTCTGGCTTGTCAATCACTGCCATGACGTTCCTTGTGAGAGACGTGCGCGGCTGCGCGCTCCAGTAACACTGCACACTCCACAGGCACTGCATACAATGTTTTTGTCAGGAGACAGGAGTAACAACTGCAGATTATGAGTTACCTGCGGTGAGTCCGATATTATGAATCCACTAAGTGTGTGCGCTGCTTTAAGTGAATGTAAATTGATACTTATGACTGATCGCGCTCAAAAAAATGTCAGTGGAGACGTAATGTAAATGTAGCGGTGGCATATTCTTTCCTAATCATCCTAACACTCTGTCATGGCAACATCACAAGAATACTTTTCGCCTTGACGAGAAATCTCATCACATTTTAGTCTCGCGAGATCTCGTGACACATATATACATATACATTATATATATATATATACATACATTAGGGCTGTCAAATGATTAAAATTTTTAATCAAATTAATCAGAATTTTCAGTGGATTAATCATGATTAATCACTATTTGCAATTACACCTGAATCCTAACCATTTTTTTTTCTGAAATGCATACCAAAAGATAAATAACAGGACACAGATACATTATATTCATGTATTGATTCATCATGTGGTTCTTTTTTTCTGAATTTCAAAAGTTTAACATTTACTTAATCAAATTTACCTGAGCACTATATCAAACCATGCCAATTAACTACAGATAGTGTAAGAGTTTTAGGTGAACCAGTGCTTAAATATAGCCACATATCTATGAAATTATGGATAGAGAAACTCGAAAGAATGAACTCAGAAACACAAACATGTGCCACCATCACATAAGCAGCACTCTGGGCACTCTTGTTTTTGGGAGGTGTTCATTTGCTCTGCCACAATACTTTAGGATCAATATTTTCACATTCTGAAGGCTTCAAGTGAGAGTAAAACCAAGTAAAATGCATATGCTTTCCCAAACAGCTGTAATTTTCGCTGCATTGCATGTAGGCGTTCTGCGCATGCGCAGTGTGAAACACAGGACGCTATAACAGGAAGAAGCTCCAGCTCATATATATATATACAGTATTGTTCAAAATAATAGCAGTACAATGTGACTAACCAGAATAATCTAGGTTTTTAGTATATTTTTTATTGCTACGTGGCAAACAAGTTACCAGTAGGTTCAGTAGATTGTCAGAAAACAAACAAGACCCAGCATTCATTATATCATGCTCTTAAGGCTGTGCAATTGGGCAATTAGTTGAAAGGGGTGTGTTCAAAAAAATAGCAGTGTCTACCTTTGACTGTACAAACTCAAAACTATTTTGTACAAACATTTTTTTTTTCTGGGATTTAGCAATCCTGTGAATCACTAAACTAATATTTAGTTGTATGACCACAGTTTTTTAAAACTGCTTGACATCTGTGTGGCATGGAGTCAACCAACTTGTGGCACCTCTCAGCTGTTCCACTCCATGATTCTTTAACAACATTCCACAATTCATTCACATTTCTTGGTTTTGCTTCAGAAACAGCAAGTTCTCAATTGGATTAAGGTCTGGAGATTGGGCTGGCCACTCCATAACATTAATTTTGTTGGTTTGGAATCAAGACTTTGTCCGTTTACTAGTGTGTTTTGGGTCATTGTCTTGTTGAAACAACCATTTCAAGGGCATGTCCTCTTCAGCATAGGGCAACATGACCTCTTCAAGTATTTTAACATATGCAAACTGATCCATGATCCCTGGTATGCGATAAATAGGCCCAACACCATAGTAGGAGAAACATGCCCATATCATGATGCTTGCACCTCCATGCTTCACTGTCTTCACTGTGTACTGTGGCTTGAATTCAGAGTTTGGGGGTCTTCTCACAAACTGCCTGTGGCCCTTGGACCCAAAAAGAACAATTTTACTCTCATCAGTCCACAAAATGTTCCTCCATTTCTCTTTAGGCCAGTTGATGTGTTCTTTGGCAAATTGTAACCTCTTCTGCACATGCCTTTTTTTTAACAGAGGGACTTTGCGGGGGATTCTTGAAAATAGATTAGCTTCACACAGACGTCTTCTAACTGTCACAGTACTTACAGGTAACTCCAGACTGTCTTTGATCATCCTGGAGGTGATCATTGGCTGAGCCTTTGCCATTCTGGTTATTCTTCTATCCATTTTGATGGTTGTCTTCCGTTTTCTTCCACGTCTCTCTGGTTTTGCTCTCCGTTTTAAGGCATTGGAGATCATTTTAGCTGAACAGCCTATCATTTTTTGCACCTCTTTATAGGTTTTCCCCTCTCTAATCAACTTTTTAATCAAAGTACGCTGTTCTTCTGAACAATGTCTTGAACGACCCATTTTCCTCAGCTTTCAAATGCATGTTCAACAAGTGTTGGCTTCATCCTTAAATAGGGGCCACCTGATTCACACCGGTTTCTTCAAAAAATTGATGACCTCAGTGATTGAATGACACACTGCTATTTTTTTGAACACACCCCTTTCAACTAATTCAACTAATTGCCCAATTGCACAGCCTTAAGAGCGTGCATATCATGAATGCTGGGTCTCATTTGTTTTCTGAGAATCTACTGAACCTACTGGTAACTTGTTTGCCACGTAGCAATAAAAAAATATACGAAAAACCTTGATTATTCTGGTTAGTCACATTGTACTGCTATTATTTTGAACAATACTGTATATATACACACACACATTTTTTTATTTATTTTTGTTTTTTACCTTTTTGCTTGATGAGAGTCTGAAACTTTTAAAACACTTTCCACCAGGAATCCCCCTGGAAGGGTGAATAAAAAGAAAAGTAACAGTATCAGTATGGGAGAGGCATAGCATGCTTTCATTTAAATTAAGTTAAAAGTAATTACTATGTCTATAGATTAATAAATGCATTGTGGTTTTCTTTGTTTATACCAGTGTCAATATAAAAACTGGTTCTTTACTACACAAATCAACACACTAATCACATTGTTTACTGCAGTAACATTAAAACCATTTATTTATTTATTTTTTACAATGGCTACAACCTTCCACAGGTTAAAGAAGTACATAGCAGCAGCAAATGGCATAATATCTCAATATTAACAACCTTAATTTCACATGAAAATTCATGTAGGACAAAGTGTCCACAAATTTTTAAGCAAATTTGTGTTTTTCCAAGATCTTACTTAAGACTTTACCTTCAACTTGGTTAAGTCCCGAGCTGCTTTCTTCCTGAATTCCTTCATTTTGTTTGCTTCTTCCTGAGCTGTCTTCTCCCTCAGGTTCATCCTCTCTTTCTCCTGATCTATCTTGTCCCTCAGGTTCATCCTCTCTTTCTCCTGATCTATCTTGTCCCTCAGGTTCATCCTCTCTATCTCCTGAGCTGTCTTCTCCCTCAGGTTCATTCTCGCTTTCTCCTGATCTGTCTTGTCCCTCAGGTTCGTCCTCTCTTTCTCCTGATCTATCTTGTCCCTCAGGTTCATTCTCGCTTTCTCCTGAGCTGTCTTCTAACATAATTGATGTATTTAGAAATAATATTAAATGAATAGAGAACAGACTATCTGTTAGTCAATTTTAATAATAGTTTATACAGCCTCTAAAAATGTAAAGTGCCATATAGGGTTAGTTTGCCCTGAAAAAAATATGTCATTAAATAGATCCACTCCCGTAAGACCTTTGTTCATCTTCGGAACACAAATTAAGATATTTTTGATCAAATCTGATGGCTCAGTGAGGCCTCTCTTGACAGCAAGATAATCAACACTATCAGATGCCCAGAAAGCTAATAAAAACACGTTTAAAACAGTCCATGTGGCTACAGTGGTTAAACTTTAATGTTATGAAGTGATGAGAACACTTTATGTGCAACAAAAAACGAAATGACTTTATTCAACTATATCTAGTGATGGGTGATTTCAAAACACTGGTTCGTGAAGCTTTGAAGCTCTATGAATCTTTTGTTTTGAATCAGTGGTTCAGAGCGCATATCAAACTGCCAAAGTCACGTGAACCATTGACATTTCAAAACACTTGTGCTGTAACGAAGCCTCGGTTACTGAAATCATCTGACTTCAGTGATCCGAACGTCTGATTTGAAACAAAAGATTTGTAAAGCTTAAAAGCTTCATGAAGCAGTGTTTTGAAAATCAGCCCAATACTGAGGATGACGAAGGTCTTACGGGTGTGGAACGACTTGAGAGTGAGAAATTAATGACCGAATTTTCATTTTTGGGTGAACTAACCCTAAACTTTGCAGTTGTTAGAAGGATTATTTTACAATGTAGTCACAAGGGTCATTTAATCCAAAATGTACTACCTTTGCAAAAAAGACACTCCGGTTTCCCAGGAAGACATCTTTTATGAATACTGACAAAACATATTGAACATTTTTCCTAGAAAGATCATTTGCATGAAAAAAAGGTTAGATCAAGGTTATCCAATTCCTAAGGAACATTTATTTATTGTATTTATCTTTTATTCCCCAACTAATTAAACAATTTAATCTGGTGTACTAGATCAAAAAACCAATGGTCAAACATCAGTTGAAGCTTAGAATCTAACTTTATTTTCTAATATTTAAATTGTCATTTGCATCACTTGCCTTGTTCTTCCTGGGTACTTTATGAAAACAGATGCCACAAATATCTGACCTATCTGAAACACATAGGAAACATATTTGCTGCATTATTAATCTATCGACAGGAAACAACCAATAGGAACGTCTCAGGTTACGTATGTAACCATGGTTCCCTGAGAACAGAGAACGAGACTCTGTGCTGACAGCGCTATAGGGAACGCCCTCCTTGACCCGTGCTCGAAATGCCAAAAATCCCAACACTCCAATCCTATTGGCTGGCGACAGCCTATCACATCAAACGGTAGAGAGAAAATGATCGTCTAACCTGCTGCGAGCGGGTTCCCTCCTCACGCGCTCCCAGGGCAGTTCCATAACCTCCAGCAACTCCAAAAAAGCAGCGCAGGGTGGCCTAGCGGGAGCTGCGGGCTCGCCCACTTCTCCCACTTCGGCCATCTCCTGTTCTCTGGGGCTTTGAGCCAAGAGAGCACTCGCTCCTGGGTCCGAGGATGTCAAAGATAGCACATCGCCATCATCCGCCAGAAGCGCATCCTCGTCAGCCGCTTCGGCTTGAGAAAGATTGACACCCCTCTCAAATTCCTCAGCGAGCTCCACCTGCGAGCCCCATGATTTCAGCCGCCGCTCAGCCTCAGCACATTCGGGGCCGGAACCACCAGGCAGCGGTGACGGCACCTCGAGAAGAGGGCCAAACGAGAACGGAGCGTTTTCATGGGAAAACGCTCACAGTTAGCACAGGCAGCACCCTCGAGTACTGACCGTGCGTGCTCCTCGCCCAGACAAGATACACACAAGTTTTGTGTGTCCTCCAGTGTCAGAAACCTGGGACAAGGATCAGCACACTTCCTGAACGATTTAGAAGACATTTTTTGGCAGAGTGAAAATGGCACGAGCAAAAAACAGTCGTGAAAAGACAAAAGGATCTCGTCTGTTGCCCCAGGCGCTCCCTTTATACGTCACGGTTCGCGCCGTTTGATGTGATAGACTGTCGCCGGCCAATAGGATTGGAGTGTTGTGATTTTTGGCATTTCGAGCACGGGTCACAGAGGACGTTCCCCATAGCACTGTCAGCGCAGAGTAGAAGTTCCCTTTCGAAAGAGAACTCTAAATTCATACATGAGCATGGTACTTACCAAGTGAATGAAAGAGAAGTGTCCCCAGACGCTCCCTCTCTTCCTGGATAGGAGAGCACGTAAGGTATCCCCCTGAGCCTCCAAGTATGGCCTCAGCAAACTAAAGGTGTTCCAAAAAGAATGATTAGTTCAATGCCATAATCAACTGGAATTTTGTAGAATTTCTAAAACCAATAAACCAATTAGTCATATGAAATATATGCAATATCATTACAAATGACAAAAGTTTCATGATCCAAAAAACTGACAATGATTTTTTAGTAGTAGTAATAATAATAATAAATTAAAAGCATTTTACCACAGCTGTGAAAACACCACATGAAATGCTATCATGCTGTAAGCTATGTTTCCTGAGTACTCTTTTCCATGGCCCCTGGTAGCCTTTTGAAGCAGCAAATGTGCTGAAATGTAGATAAAGATTAAAATATGTAATGCAGATGTGTAAAATAAAGTTTACATAGAAAAACAGAAATGTAATTTTGTTTTTTGGGGGTAAAAAATGCCTGTACCTCCAGTTTTCTGCTATTTTGTTATATTGTTCATCTGTTTCCCCAAGTGAATTAAGGTATGTAATTGCACGGTCAACAATGCTGCAGTGCTAGAAAAAAAATAAATAAATGTTACACTGGGAGCCAATATGCTTGACATGTTTATAATATGTACATAGTTACTTGGTTAGTAACTTACAAAAAAAGTCCAATGATTCCCGTCCTCCAAAAAGGGACCAACAACCTCTGTTTTATTTTCAAACATGTTCTTCTTAAAAGGAAAGTAAAAATATGAATGTAAAATGAAATGTATGTAATACCTTTAATTCAGTAAGAGCAAATTAAAAACTATTCTGTGAGACTAGCAATGAATATTTGTCTATATTAGTTATACCTGTAACACTGGTAAGAACTGGCTTTTCAAGTTTTGTCAGGGTACTTCTTACCTTCGTAAAATAACTGCTCCTAGCCCGGGTGTCACCCTCCAGAATGTGACCCAGGGTCTGATTATTGATGGCCAAAACATCTGGCCGCTTCTAAACAAAAAAATGAAAGGTACTGACAATCATTTTTAAAATAAGTGCAACTTCACAAGGTCAACGAAGTGCATGAAAAAAAGCAAACTAATTATCCGAACAATACCAGCGATCATTTTATGACCATTTTGATGTCTTCATTCACAAGTGTTAATGGTACTGTTCCAATAATTCTTGTATTGAAAATACTCCTAGGCAGGGTTGGGCCATAACGAAAATATATATCACAATACGTCAAGACATTTTCACAATACATGATAAAATACACAGGTGTGTTAGATTAGACTGGTGTCTTCCCCTTATATAGAAAGTGTTCAAATTAGTTTAGTTAACATCTTACCCTGCTGAACAGATGGAACAAGGCATCCATTATCTAAGGAGACATAAACCAAAGAAAAAAAGAGGGAAAAAAAGAAAAAGCACAAAATTACAAATAGTAAAAGTGATAGCAAACTTGTTTTGAGAATTTTGAGTTCAAGCTTTCAAAATTTGTGTTTTGAGGAGAACTGTGAAAAGAATAAAACTTCTGAAAGCCTTAGACTTATATTTCTAATGATTTTATCCAAACTAACTTACATGCATAAAAGGGATAGTTCTATGGTAGTTAATTCAGTTATATTTTCCAAGATCAATTTATAGTACTCTAGTACACTAAAAATAACACAGTAAAATGAATCTATTGAGTACTGCAGCCCTGAGAGCAGCACATAGTACACTAAAATAACACAGTAATATGAATCTATTGAGTACTGCAGCCCTGAGAGCAGCATATAGTACACTAAAATAACACAGTAATATGAATCTATTGAGTACTGCAGCCCTGAGAGCAGCATATAGTACACTAAAATAACACAGTAATATGAATCTATTGAGTACTGCAGCCCTGAGAGCAGCATAGTACACTAAAATAACAGTAATATGAATCTATTGAGTTCTGCAGCTCTGAGAGCAGCATAGTACACTAAAATAACACAGTAATATGAATCTATTGAGTACTGCAGCCCTGAGAGCAGCATATAGTACACTAAAATAACACAGTAATATGAATCTATTGAGTACTGCAGCTCTGAGAGCAGCATATAGTACACTAAAATAACACAGTAAAATGAATCTATTGAGTACTGCAGCTCTGAGAGCAGCATATAGTACACTAAAATAACACAGTAATATGAATCTATTGAGTACTGCAGCCCTGAGAGCAGCATATAGTACACTAAAATAACACAGTAATATGAATCTATTGAGAACTGCAGCTCTGAGAGCAGCATATAGTACACTAAAATAACACAGTAAAATGAATCTATTGAGTACTGCAGCTCTGAGAGCAGCATATAGTACACTAAAATAACACAGTAAAATGAATGTATTGAGAACTGCAGCCCTGAGAGCAGCATATAGTTCAACAGAGAGCAGAATCGTGCAGCTTGAGGGTGAACTTTCTCTTTAAAACATTTCTTACACACAAGTTGAATTATAAAATACAAGAGAATGGTACCTCATCAGATACTTCGTTGTTTTCTATGAGGGATTCAAAACTCTCCATGTAAAGTGGATAGGGTCCAATCCTTCCGATGCCTCTTCCATGCAGTCCTCCAGACTTCATAATTTGTAAGACTGCATAAATGATTATTTTCCCCTTATTTAAATGTTTTTAAACTATTGTTTTAATATTCTATATTTTAGTGTTGAAATAATGTGCAAAGATCACAGAATAACATTTTCTACAGAAAATACAGGCCTATAAAGTACTCTTGTAGTCTTAGACTACACCCTTTTCCCTTTATTGTTTATTAAAATACATTGTTGTTCAGGTAGCCTAGCTAAAGTACATTACAAAAAAAAAAAAAAAACACATACTTACCATTCATTTTTCTCAGAAAGAAATGCTCCTTGAAAGCAGAGGAATAAGCTGATAATAAAACATTGGAAACATTAGCATTACCAATGGAGAACAATGGCACCAATTTTAAAGCATCAAATATTAGGATAAAATTAAAGCTGCAAGCAGTGATGAAAGTGCCTTTGCACCCAGTGGCTTTAGGAAAACCGGTGGGCAACCGAATTTCATACTTGTACATTAAACGTAGCACAAACTGTGCTTAATTGACATTTTGAAGGTGCCGCTATCAAGCCATTTTGCCACACCTAATTGTGAATCCCAAATGAGACATACATTTCCACCACTTCTGATACGTGTGCAAAGTTTCATGAGTTTTCGAGAATGTTTAGGCCCTCTAAAATGATTTCAGAGAACAAGAATAATTTACTGAGCAATTACAATAGGGTCCTTACACCATCAGTGCTCAGGTCCTAATAAAATAAGCTCTCGTGCTTCAAGAGCAACATGTCTATGATAAGTCACGCAGGTATTGTGCTACTCTGAAGTGGTACCTGAAGCAGTATAAAATAGTCTTAATATAGGCATAAGCCTCGTCTGTGCAGCATATAGTAGACTAAAATAACACAGTAAAAGTTATCTATTGAGTACTGCAGCTCTGAGAGCAGCATATAGTACACTAAAATAACACAGTAATATGAATCTATTGAGTACTGCAGCCCTGAGAGCAGCATAGTACACTAAAATAACACAGTAATATGAATCTATTGAGTACTGCAGCTCTGAGAGCAGCATATAGTACACTAAAATAACACAGTAATATGAATCTATTGAGTACTGCAGCCCTGAGAGCAGCATATAGTACACTAAAATAACACAGTAATATGAATCTATTGAGTACTGCAGCCCTGAGAGCAGCATATAGTACACTAAAATAACACAGTAATATGAATCTATTGAGTACTGCAGCCCTGAGAGCAGCATAGTACACTAAAATAACACAGTAATATGAATCTATTGAGTACTGCAGCTCTGAGAGCAGCATATAGTACACTAAAATAACACAGTAATATGAATCTATTGAGTACTGCAGCCCTGAGAGCAGCATAGTACACTAAAATAACACAGTAATATGAATCTATTGAGTACTGCAGCCCTGAGAGCAGCATAGTACACTAAAATAACACAGTAATATGAATCTATTGAGTACTGCAGCTCTGAGAGCAGCATATAGTACACTAAAATAACACAGTAATATGAATCTATTGAGTACTGCAGCCCTGAGAGCAGCATAGTACACTAAAATAACACAGTAATATGAATCTATTGAGTACTGCAGCCCTGAGAGCAGCATAGTACACTAAAATAACACAGTAATATGAATCTATTGAGTACTGCAGCCCTGAGAGCAGCATAGTACACTAAAATAACACAGTAATATGAATCTATTGAGTACTGCAGCCCTGATAGCAGCATAGTACACTAAAATAACACAGTAATATGAATCTATTGAGTACTGCAGCCCTGAGAGCAGCATAGTACACTAAAATAACACAGTAATATGAATCTATTGAGTACTGCAGCCCTGAGAGCAGCATATAGTACACTAAAATAACACAGTAATATGAATCTATTGGGTACTGCAGCCCTGAGAGCAGCATAGATAGTACACTAAAATAACACAGTAATATGAATCTATTGAGTACTGCAGCTCTGAGAGCAGCATATAGTACACTAAAATAACACAGTAATATGAATCTATTGAGTACTGCAGCCCTGAGAGCAGCATAGTACACTAAAATAACACAGTAATATGAATCTATTGAGTACTGCAGCCCTGAGAGCAGCATAGTACACTAAAATAAGACAGTAATATGAATCTATTGAGTACTGCAGCCCTGAGAGCAGCATAGTACACTAAAATAACACAGTAATATGAATCTATTGAGTACTGCAGCCCTGAGAGCAGCATAGTACACTAAAATAACACAGTAATATGAATCTATTGAGTACTGCAGCCCTGAGAGCAGCATAGTACACTAAAATAACACAGTAATATGAATCTATTGAGTACTGCAGCCCTGAGAGCAGCATAGTACACTAAAATAACACAGTAATATGAATCTATTGAGTACTGCAGCCCTGAGAGCAGCATATAGTACACTAAAATAACACAGTAATATGAATCTATTGGGTACTGCAGCCCTGAGAGCAGCATAGATAGTACACTAAAATAACACAGTAATATGAATCTATTGAGTACTGCAGCTCTGAGAGCAGCATATAGTACACTAAAATAACACAGTAATATGAATCTATTGAGTACTGCAGCCCTGAGAGCAGCATATAGTACACTAAAATAACACAGTAATATGAATCTATTGAGTACTGCAGCCCTGAGAGCAGCATAGTACACTAAAATAACACAGTAATATGAATCTATTGAGTACTGCAGCCCTGAGAGCAGCATATAGTACACTAAAATAACACAGTAATATGAATCTATTGAGTACTGCAGCCCTGAGAGCAGCATATAGTACACTAAAATAACACAGTAATATGAATCTATTGAGTACTGCAGCCCTGAGAGCAGCATAGTACACTAAAATAACACAGTAATATGAATCTATTGAGTACTGCAGCCCTGAGAGCAGCATATAGTACACTAAAATAACACAGTAATATGAATCTATTGAGTACTGCAGCCCTGAGAGCAGCATATAGTACACTAAAATAACACAGTAATATGAATCTATTGAGTACTGCAGCCCTGAGAGCAGCATAGTACACTAAAATAACACAGTAATATGAATCTATTGAGTACTGCAGCCCTGAGAGCAGCATATAGTACACTAAAATAACACAGTAATATGAATCTATTGAGTACTGCAGCTCTGAGAGCAGCATAGATAGTACACTAAAATAACACAGTAATATGAATCTATTGAGTACTGCAGCTCTGAGAGCAGCATATAGTACACTAAAATAACACAGTAATATGAATCTATTGAGTACTGCAGCTCTGAGAGCAGCATAGTACACTAAAATAACAGTAATATGAATCTATTGAGTACTGCAGCCCTGAGAGCAGCATAGATAGTACACTAAAATAACACAGTAATATGAATCTATTGAGTACTGCAGCCCTGAGAGCAGCATAGTACACTAAAATAACACAGTAATATGAATCTATTGAGTACTGCAGCCCTGAGAGCAGCATATAGTACACTAAAATAACACAGTAATATGAATCTATTGGGTACTGCAGCCCTGAGAGCAGCATAGATAGTACACTGAAATAACACAGTAATATGAATCTATTGAGTACTGCAGCTCTGAGAGCAGCATATAGTACACTAAAATAACACAGTAATATGAATCTATTGAGTACTGCAGCCCTGAGAGCAGCATATAGTACACTAAAATAACACAGTAATATGAATCTATTGAGTACTGCAGCCCTGAGAGCAGCATAGTACACTAAAATAACACAGTAATAGGAATCTATTGAGTACTGCAGCCCTGAGAGCAGCATAGTACACTAAAATAACACAGTAATATGAATCTATTGAGTACTGCAGCCCTGAGAGCAGCATAGTACACTAAAATAACACAGTAATATGAATCTATTGAGTACTGCAGCTCTGAGAGCAGCATATAGTACACTAAAATAACAGTAATATGAATCTATTGAGTACTGCAGCCCTGAGAGCAGCATAGATAGTACACTAAAATAACACAGTAATATGAATCTATTGAGTACTGCAGCTCTGAGAGCAGTATATAGTACACTAAAATAACACAGTAATATGAATCTATTGAGTACTGCAGCCCTGAGAGCAGCATATAGTACACTAAAATAACACAGTAATATGAATCTATTGAGTACTGCAGCCCTGAGAGCAGCATATAGTACACTAAAATAACACAGTAATATGAATCTATTGAGTACTGCAGCCCTGAGAGCAGCATAGATAGTACACTAAAATAACACAGTAATATGAATCTATTGAGTACTGCAGCCCTGAGAGCAGCATATAGTACACTAAAATAACAGTCATATGAATCTATTAAGTACTGCAGCCCTGAGAGCAGCATAGTACACTAAAATAACACAGTAATATGAATCTATTGAGTACTGCAGCTCTGAGAGCAGCATATAGTACACTAAAATAACACAGTAATATGAATCTATTGAGTACTGCAGCCCTGAGAGCAGCATAGTACACTAAAATAACACAGTAATATGAATCTATTGAGTACTGCAGCTCTGAGAGCAGCATAGTACACTAAAATAACACAGTAATATCAATCTATTGAGAACTGCAGCTCTGAGAGCAGCATAGTACACTAAAATAAGACAGTAATATGAATCTATTGAGTACTGCAGCCCTGAGAGCAGCATAGTACACTAAAATAACACAGTAATATGAATCTATTGAGTACTGCAGCCCTGAGAGCAGCATATAGTACACTAAAATAACACAGTAATATGAATCTATTGAGTACTGCAGCCCTGAGAGCAGCATAGTACACTAAAATAACACAGTAATATGAATCTATTGAGTACTGCAGCTCTGAGAGCAGCATATAGTACACTAAAATAACACAGTAATATGAATCTATTGAGAACTGCAGCTCTGAGAGCAGCATAGTACACTAAAATAACACAGTAATATGAATCTATTGAGTTCTGCAGCTCTGAGAGCAGCATAGTACACTAAAATAACACAGTAATATGAATCTATTGAGAACTGCAGCTCTGAGAGCAGCATATAGTACACTAAAATAACACAGTAATATGAATCTATTGAGTACTGCAGCTCTGAGAGCAGCATATAGTACACTAAAATAACACAGTAATATGAATCTATTGAGTACTGCAGCTCTGAGAGCAGCATAGATAGTACACTAAAATAACACAGTAATATGAATCTATTGAGAACTGCAGCTCTGAGAGCAGCATATAGTACACTAAAATAACACAGTAATATGAATCTATTGAGAACTGCAGCTCTGAGAGCAGCATAGTACACTAAAATAACAGTAATATGAATCTATTGAGTTCTGCAGCTCTGAGAGCAGCATAGTACACTAAAATAACACAGTAATATGAATCTATTGAGTACTGCAGCCCTGAGAGCAGCATATAGTACACTAAAATAACACAGTAATATGAATCTATTGAGTACTGCAGCTCTGAGAGCAGCATATAGTACACTAAAATAACACAGTAATATGAATCTATTGAGTACTGCAGCCCTGAGAGCAGCATAGATAGTACACTAAAATAACACAGTAATATGAATCTATTGAGAACTGCAGCTCTGAGAGCAGCATAGTACACTAAAATAACACAGTAATATGAATCTATTGGGTACTGCAGCCCTGAGAGCAGCATAGATAGTACACTAAAATAACACAGTAATATGAATCTATTGAGTACTGCAGCTCTGAGAGCAGCATATAGTACACTAAAATAACACAGTAATATGAATCTATTGAGTACTGCAGCTCTGAGAGCAGCATAGTACACTAAAATAACACAGTAATATGAATCTATTGGGTACTGCAGCCCTGAGAGCAGCATAGATAGTACACTAAAATAACACAGTAATATGAATCTATTGAGTACTGCAGCTCTGAGAGCAGCATATAGTACACTAAAATAACACAGTAATATGAATCTATTGAGTACTGCAGCCCTGAGAGCAGCATATAGTACACTAAAATAACACAGTAATATGAATCTATTGAGTACTGCAGCCCTGAGAGCAGCATAGTACACTAAAATAACACAGTAATATGAATCTATTGAGTACTGCAGCCCTGAGAGCAGCATATAGTACACTAAAATAACACAGTAATATGAATCTATTGAGTACTGCAGCCCTGAGAGCAGCATAGTACACTAAAATAACACAGTAATATGAATCTATTGAGTACTGCAGCCCTGAGAGCAGCATAGTACACTAAAATAACACAGTAATATGAATCTATTGAGTACTGCAGCCCTGAGAGCAGCATATAGTACACTAAAATAACACAGTAATATGAATCTATTGAGTACTGCAGCCCTGAGAGCAGCATAGTACACTAAAATAACACAGTAATATGAATCTATTGAGAACTGCAGCTCTGAGAGCAGCATATAGTACACTAAAAATAACACAGTAAAATGAATCTATTGAGTACTGCAGCCCTGAGAGCGGCATATAGTACACTAAAATAACACAGTAATATGAATCTATTGAGTACTGCAGCCCTGAGAGCAGCATATAGTACACTAAAATAACACAGTAATATGAATCTATTGAGTACTGCAGCCCTGAGAGCAGCATATAGTACACTAAAATAACACAGTAATATGAATCTATTGAGTACTGCAGCCCTGAGAGCAGCATAGTCAGGGACGTGCACAGACATTTTGAGGGGCAGGGGCTCAAGTGAAATAAAGGATCTTCTCATAATTACGTATTTCTTTTTGTTTTTTTAAACAAAAAAGTATATATATTAACGCAACACTGACTTCCTTTTTAAAAAAAAAATAATTTAAAAAAGTTAATTAATTTTATGTTCCTCAAACTCTAATTTTCAAAAGATGTCTACAAAATAATCAGTTCACACAGAAACCATGGTCTTCTTAGTATTCACTAGGTTTATAGAGCAGCAAAGGAAACCATCCCACAATGTGCATGTTTTGAAAACATTTTCTATGCTACTAGCTTCAAGTATATATTTAGAATAACCAAAATAACTGCATCAAGCAGAGGGGTGTGTTTTACTAATAATTTGTTTATTTATTTATTTTTTTTGCACAAGGCACTAAATCATTTTAGTTATTTTGGTTTTATCAGAACACATAACACTTTTAAATCAACACAAATATTCACTCTAAACTGAAGAGGGTTGTTGCTGCTATTTTGTTAACTTTGCATTATGCTGCCTGCCTGGCCCTGCACTGCAAGCATGATTAAAATTAATTGTTTAAATACTTTTTGTTTCACAAGCAAAATAACTTTTTAGCTTCACACAACTAAGCATCAGAATACTGAATTGCCTTAATGTTTTAATCAAATACATTTATATTATTATTGCTATGCATGTACACATACACAATAACTGATGGTGACTGACAAGGACTTAGTTTCACATTTGAGGGAGGACTGTATCATCACCATCATCAAATAAAACCTTCAAAATCCACATTTAGATGGAGTTTGTTTTAAACCACACTCAAAAAATATTCTGTGGCTTAGTAAATATTTAACTTAATTAACTTAATAAAATCTCTGAAAATCTTACTTGATTGTTTGAATTAAACTTACCAAAATAATTGAGTAAAAATTAAATTAAATTAAATAAAAGCCAATGTCATGTATGTATTTGTGGTTGTATGGAATACTATTTTAAAGGTTTAGAGGAAATAATAAAAAGTTCATAATTAAAAAGTTAATTTATAAATATTGTTATTTTTAATGTTAACTTATTTCTACTCAGTTTTATTTATTAATGTACAGATGCAGTTACTCAGATTTACTACATTTTTTAGAGTGTACCCTATCCTCCATTTGTTTGCATCTGTAGATTTCTTCTAGATTCACCAATTTAGATTTCTAAATTTCAGGGGGAAAGACTCTTGATGCAAGTCATTAACTAACTGGGGACGTTCTTATTTTATTAACTTATTTTATTACATGGCTTTGTTGATGTCCGATGTAGAATGGGTTCTGTTATTTCACTATAGCATGTTTGCTATGTTTGGTAGTCAATGAGCGCTCCTGACCTGATATTTATACTATTCTTCAATAAATGTATTTGTTTGACTGGGAAGCTGTGCGCAAACAGGAATATATATTATTTAAAAAAAAAAAAAAAAAAAAAGCACCCCAGAAAAAAGGGCACTTTCTCTCCAGGAATAAAAAGGGCAGGTGCTCAAGCCCCCTTTGATGTCTATGTGTGCACGTTCCTGAGCATAGTACACTAAAATAACACAGTAATATGAATCTATTGAGTACTGCAGCTCTGAGAGCAGCTACTCAAATTCCCGACCGTAAACGGATTCCCCATAACGTTACTGTTTCTGTCCTCGTGCTATGCAACGGTCGTGTTGTTGCGTTCAGTGTAGAGTCGCCGCGCTGCGATAAAAGATTGCGTCTGGTGTACACACGGTGTAACTCCTGCTTTAAGAGCAGCATAGTTGACCAAAAATAACATCGAAATGAAATTATTTCCGTTCTGTCTTCGCATATGTCGGCTTTACAGACAGCTTGTTTAACCCCATTTAGACCATTAGTTATGTGCAGTGGAGTTAGCAGTCGAATCAAAATACAAATGATCCGATATTAGACGATGATAGTTCTGTGCATTTTCAATATTCCCCAATTATCTTAGTACATTTTAGAGGCCGTTTATCACAGAATTTTAACAAAATATATTGTAAATTCACTTACCTCTACAAAACCCGCGATCTATCAACAGTCGATAACGTATCTAGAATCCCGCCAAAAAAAAAAAACTTGATCCCGCCTCTGCTTCAATTTCATTGGTTGAATCTGTAAACCAATCATTTTCCTTTCTGCCCTCAGAACATGTTTGAGTAAGTAAAACTCCCATCTGCGCTAAAAAACAGTGTAGTGGATGACCTTTGTAAGACAAAATAATTTAAAATTTGTCCTTGTTCTCTTTTCCACAATTACCTCAAGTGAATCAGGATTGAGGCCAATAACCGTTCCAGCCTTTCTAATCCATTTATTAATCCTATTTTTGTCATCGACAGTGATTCTACATCCCCAGCAGAGCACTGCATAAAACTAAACACCTACCATGATTCCCTGAATAAAAAATAAATAAATAAACACAACACAAAGAAGCTTCCTACTGATCTCAAATTCCTCAGCAAGAATAATCTATAGATAGGCAATAGAGAGGAAGGCCATAAAAAATGGGAATCAGAGAGAAAGGCTAGGATAAGCCTTTGATAGAAAACTACAACAATTATTAGGAGAATATGAATAGGTATTACAACACCATCAGTAATTGCATATAGATTACCTTGAGGACAGCTTGATAATTATTTGTTGAACCTTTGAGACGGTTTGTGGTTCAGGTCTAATGTAGGGTTCAAATGTGGAGGATGACCATCTGCCCAGTAACTTAATGGCTGATGTTTGAACTCCACGTTCAACAGCAGTAGTGGCCTGTGTACTGAGATGACAGACTGCAGCTTCTGTGACTAAATAGAGCTGAAACAGCCACAGAGAGAAAGGCCTTGATAGGCTGCAGAAAGAAAGGTCATGATAGGTCATGAGAGAAAGGCTATAAAACGCCATAGAGAGGATAGCCACAAAATCCATGACAGAAGGCCGCGAGAGGCGTTGAAAGAGAAGATGTAATGAATAGGTGTGACACCACCACCAGTATTTGCTTAATTTACCTTAAAGCATTACATTTTAAACAAAAATGCATAAATATTTACAGACGAATGACTGTATGAGCTATCTTATGACATGCCACATTATGTCATTTAACACAAAGACAGTGTAGTTCATGTAATGAAAGCCATTACAGGCCAATTTTGTGAAGGACAAGGATAGGCAGAGTTACATAAACAAAAATAGTCATTTACCTGAAGGCCACAATAGGCCAAAATGAGCAAAAGCTGCAATCGAGTGAGTAATGTGAAGCCTCAGTAGCCCATGTAAAGTGAAGGCCCAATGGGCTGCAATTACATTGATAGCCTGTGTATGTTTCTATAAAATATGTGTTGTGAAAGCATCATGTGTAGATGACCACGATAGGCCACTGTATTTGAAAACCATGATAGACTAGACATGAGGGACATGTGAGAAATAACCACCACATGTAGTTTGTTAAGAGTATCATACTGTACCTTGAGTATTATGTGAAATAGTTTACAGTCTGATCTTGACAGAACTCAGATGAGGAGGACGGTCATGTACATAGCAGCTTGATGGCGGATTACAAGAATTCCAAACCACTGTATTGAGTAAGAGAGGTAAGTTACTGCTAGGGGTCTAACAGCAACATAAGAAAGAACATATACACAGAAATATTATTTAGGCTAGAGTGCTGCATATGCTTGATAGAACTCCATCTAACTGCTGGAACCCACAGAGGAAACCTATCCCCCCAAAATAGAAAATGAGCCAAATCAGCATGACCATTAGTAGAAGAGATACTCAGTGTTAGGTGAAGTCCCAGATAGGTTATTATATGGGAAGGCCACGATAAGCCATACTCCATAAACAGTAATGGACAAGCTTACCTGATGACCACCATAGCATAGAGTTATGCAAAGTGCCAAAATAGTCTGTTTAATGTGAAGGCCACAACAGGCCAAGTAAAATCGAACCAACAGGTATGAAGAAACAGAGTGAACCACCACCAGTAGATGCAAAATATACAAGCCTGATTCTAGCTTAAAGATGTCTGCTGAGCATTGAGACAAATCTTACCTAGAACTCAAATGGGAGAATGACCATATATTCATCAGCTTGATAGAGACTGCATTCATAATAGCCCGTGTCCAAAAGAGTGACCTGTGAAAAGACTAAGTGAGAGCCAGGTTCTCTGCATCTGCAGCCATGGAATCTAAATGATTTCATTGTAATGGAATGCCAATAACATTAAATGGGGGCTCGTCCGAGATCTTTAAATTCTATATATATTTTCCAGAGATATTAATTACTGCTGGTGTGGATGGTGGAATATCCATGTTCAGTTTTTTTTGAAGAGTTAGTGTTGTGTGAGGTGGTAACTAGTGTGTGGGGTTTAAAACCTTAGTTTCAGTATGGCTGATTTTGATTTAGACACTTTTGTCAGTGCACCTACAGTTGAGCAGTTAAATAAAAGTAGAAAAGATGACTTGCTGCGTATTGCTGCTCATTATCAGATTGCTGTTTCAAGGCAGCGGCTAAAAAGAGAGATTAAGTATACTGTGTCTCAAAAGTTGGTGGAGCTAGGTGTTTTAGTGTTGCCTGCAGTAGTTGGAGGTGTTGGTGGTCGCCCTGGCGAAGCAGAGCGAGGTGGAATGGCTGAGGTAGAGGATTCTGGTGCCAAGGCCGCTCTGCCGCCCTTTGAGCCTTTTTCTCCGGGCTCTGCTGAGTCTGGAGAAGGTGATGTGCGGCTTAAAGTCGGCTTAGCACGAGTCCAAATGGAGTCGCGTGAACGGCCAGAAGATCGTCGGGCTGATATGGAGTTTCGACTTGAAGTTCGCCGACTCGAAATTGAGGCGGAGACTCAGGTTAAGCTGTGTGAGCTTGAATTGAGTGCAGCTAAAGTGACACCGGATCCAGTTGTGCAACCCTTACAGCCAGCTGATGTTTCGACGGGGGCTGGCTCGATGGGGACCAATTTTGATGTCAGTAGACATATTTCTCTTGTACCGCAGTTTCGTGAAACAGAAGTTGACTCCTATTTTAGCGTGTTTGAGCGGATTGCATCAACTCTTCACTGGCCTAAAGAGGTTTGGCCCTTGCTGTTACAGTGCAAGTTGACTGGTAAGGCTCAAGATGCTTGCGCTACATTGTCCGTAGAGGATAGCGTGAATTATGAGGTAGTGAAAGCTGCAATTTTGCGTACATATGAGTTGGTGCCAGAAGCCTATAGGCAACGGTTTAGAAGCCATAAGAAACATTCCAGTCAGACATATGTCGAATTTGCGCGGGAGAAAGGCATTTTATTTGACAAGTGGTGTATTTCGAGTAAGGCAGATGATTTTAAAACCATGCGAGAGTTAGTTCTTTTAGAAGAATTTAAAAATTGTATACCTGAGCGGGTTGTCGTTTATTTAAATGAGCAGAAAGTAACTTCTTTGTCTCAAGCTTCTGTCCTGGCAGATGAATTTGCATTAATGCATAAAAATGTGTTTATTCCTGCACATTCTGAGAAAACGGTTTCTCTTCAAGTGAATTCGAGTAGTTCATCACGACCAAAATCAGTTAACTTGAAGTCAAAGGAAGATCGGGAATGTTTTTATTGCCACAAACCGGGGCATTTAATTGCTGATTGTTTTGTGTTAAAACGAAAACAGTCGAGTTCTGTACCTAAGAGTGCTGGATTTGTGAAACTGGTGGATTCTGTTAAAGTCGAACGTAGTGATAAGCCTGATTCTAGCTATGCACCTTTTCTGATGGAAGGGTTAATTTCCATTACTGGGAATTCTGCGGAACAGATAAGAGTTAAAATGCTGCGTGATACTGGGGCAATGCAGTCTTTTATTAGTGCAGAAGTACTGCCGTTTTCTGAAAATACTTTCTGTGGCAGTAATGTACTAGTACAGGGCATAGAGATGGGTCTCATTAAAGTTCCATTGCATCAGATTCACCTAGAATCAGAACTGTGTACAGGTTTTGTGAAAGTAGCCGTTCGTGAACGATTGCCTGTGAATGGGGTAGAATTTATCCTTGGCAATGATTTAGCTGGTGGGAAAATCATGCCTTTGTTGGAAGTTTTTGATAATCCAGTTGCATCAGATCAACCTGATGAACTTTTGAGTTCTTATCCTGACACTTTTCCAGTTTGTGTGGTGACGCGAGCTCAGGCTTGTAAGATAAATGCAGTGGATGATTTGGGTACATCTTTTATGGCACCTGTTTTTATCAGTGACGTTTTAGCTGATGAGAGTAAAGCTGTAGAGAAATCCCTTGTTCCGAGTTCCTTAAATATAAATCTGTCTGTGACACGCGAGAGACTTATTTCTGCCCAAAAGGAGGATAAAAGTCTTCAAAAGTGTTTTGTTGCTGCTGTTTCTTCAAAGACTGCTCAAGAGAGGAAAGTTACATATTATGTGGAGAACGACTTATTGATGCGTAAGTGGCGCTATGATATTGCAGATGATTCTGAATGGGGTAGTGTGTATCAGATTGTGATTCCTTCCTGTTACCGACAGCAAGTTCTATCTTTAGCTCATGATCACGATTTGGCGGGACATCTAGGAATTAAGAAAACTTATCACCAAATTTTGAGACATTTATTTTGGCCTAGATTAAAAACTGATGTCACACAATTTTGTCGCACCTGCCACACCTGTCAGATCACCGGCAAACCGAATCAAGTCATTCCGTGTGCTCCACTTGTTCCTATTCCAGTGATAGGGGAACCATTTGAGCATGTTATCGTCGATTGTGTCGGCCCTTTGCCTAAGTCTAAGACCGGTAACCAGTTTTTATTGACTGTAATGTGTACTGCGACTAGATTCCCGGAGGCAATTCCATTGAGGAAGATTACAGCACCTGTTGTAACTAGAGCACTGGTGAAGTTTTTTTCTACGTTTGGTTTACCGAAAATTGTGCAGACAGATCAAGGCACTAATTTTCTTTCGAAGATCTTTTCTCAGGTGTTGTCCAGTTTAAATATTTCCCACAGGGTCGCAAGTGCCTATCATGCTCAAAGCCAGGGGGCACTTGAGCGTTTCCACCAAACGCTGAAGGCAATGCTCAGAAAGTACTGCATGGATACGGGTAAGGAATGGGATGAGGGTGTACCGTTACTTTTGTTTGCGATCAGAGAAGCAGTTCAGGAAAGCCTTGGATTCAGTCCTGCTGAATTGGTATTCGGACACACTGTCAGAGGACCCTTGAAAATGCTCAAGGAGAATCTTTTGTCTTTAGAGACTAATCCTAAAGTGAATGTGATAGATTATGTGATCAAGTTCCGTGAACGCTTGCATAAAGCTTGTTCAGTGGCAAGGGAGTCACTTGAAGTTGCTCAGTAAAAAATGAAGTGTCGCTATGATCGTAAATCTGTACAGCGTACCTTTAACAAGGGCGATCAGGTGTTGGTGTTGCTGCCTATGGTAGGGTCTGCTTTATCCGCACGATTTTCTGGACCGTATGAGGTGGTGAGAAAAATCAGTAATACAGATTACGTTATCGGAACTCCTGATAGGAAGAGGAAGACTCGTGTGTGTCATGTGAATATGTTAAAGACTTTTCACAACAGAGAAACTGTCCAGAATGTGTTACTTTCAGATGAAATTACTGTCCCTGTGTCATCTCCTGTTTTAGTAGCTTGCACGGCTGTAGAAATGACTGATCCGATCAAACAACATGCGTATCGCGTGAATACAGCAAAAAGAGCTCTGATGCGGAATGAGGTTGAGTATCTGTTAGAGCATGGATTTGCTCAGTCCAGTTATAGTCCCTGGAGTTCTCCGTGCTTATTGGTGCCAAAGAGCGATGGTACTGCACGATTTTGCACTGACTATCGAAAAGTAAATGCCGTAACTGTACCGGATTGTTTTCCACTGCCGCGCATGGAAGATTGTGTTGATAACCTTGGTTCAGCTTGTTATGTCAGTAAATTAGATCTGTTAAAAGGTTACTGGCAAGTTCCTCTTACGTCTCGTGCTTCTGACATCTCCGCATTTGTAACACCTGATAGTTTCCTTCAGTACTCCGTGATGGCTTTCGGCATGCGCAACGTACCAGCCACTTTTCAACGACTCATCAATATTGTGTTGGCTGGGGTGCCTAAGTGTAATGCATATCTAGATGACCTAGTGGTTTACTCTACTGACTGGTCAGAACATGTGTTTTCACTGCGAACTGTTTTTGAGCGTCTTGAGAAAGCATCGCTGACCTTAAATCTAGCTAAATGTGAATTTGGGCAGGCCACTATCACATATCTTGGGAAGGAAGTCGGTCAAGGTCAAGTGCGTCCAGTAGAAGCAAAAGTTACTGCTATAGTCGAGTTCCCTGTTCCCACCACCCGACGTGAACTCCGTCGATTTTTAGGGATGGCTGGCTATTATCGTGGTTTCTGCAAAAACTTTTCAACGATTGCGCACCCGCTGACTTCACTTCTTAGTCCATCCCGAAAGTTTTTATGGTCTGATGAATGTCAGTATGCTTTCAACTTGATCAAAGGTCTTCTTTGTAATGCACCCGTTTTAGCTGCACCAGACTGTGATTCTGCTTTTAAACTCGATGTAGACGCAAGTGCCGTTGGTGCTGGAGCTGTGTTAATTCAGGAAGGTAAAGATGGTATTGATCATCCTATCTGTTATTTTTCCAGGAAGTTCAACAGACATCAGTTGAATTATTCGACGATCGAGAAGGAGGCACTAGCACTCTTAATGGCCCTTCAATATTTTGATGTGTATGTCGGATCGAGTAGTATTCCAGTCATGGTGTTTACAGATCATAACCCTCTAGTTCTTCTGTCACGTATGTATAATCTGAATCAACGGTTGATGCGCTGGTCTCTGATTGTACAGGGTTATAACCTGGTAATCAAACATAAGAAAGGCGTCGAAAATGTTATAGCTGACGCACTATCTAGAGTTGCTTATTGCGGGATTTGATCACTGTTTGAACAACTATATGTTTGATCTATGCCATATAGTTGGTTCTTAAGGGAGGAGGTGTTACGCTCCACGCGTATTCTGTTTTCATTGATCTGTGCACGCCGGTGTATTGAGCACGTGTCGGTTGTTATGCTCATTATCTTCTCTGTCTCTAGTTTACTCTCTCTGCTCACAGGTTGCTGTGATTGGCCGAGTTGGACGTCAGTCATCATCAAGGCGCCGCTTCAGAGCCAATCGGAGGCTGCCCAGCTGGTTAAAATGGGTTATGTGTTCATTCATGCTTTCTCTCCGGAGCACACTGTGAACTTCTCTGTGGTAAATCGAGCGCTTTATAGCGGAATGAGTTTATCTGCTGTAAACTGAGGTTTTGACTGTTTCTGCCCGCCAATTAAGTTGTGTGCTATGTGCTTTGTGTTTCTAAGTATTTGTTACGCCTTAACATGGGCGAGAATAGTTTGTGTCTAGCTTTTTATTCGCTTTGAGATATCTGTTAAAAACTGTCATTCTGGGAAAAGAACGCAGGTTAGTATATCGCGATATACACTGCACCCGTAGCCGATGATTTGTTAGACACACTAGGTAAGGAGTGAGCGCCATCCTTTGTATTTCTGTTTTATAGGTAATTTAGTTAGGGTGCCGGATGCACTGAAGATTTCGGTTTGTGTTCTACATTTTTGTTTTGGTTAGATTAGGTTTAGATTAAGGATATTTTTGTTATATTTTGTTCTTTCCTTTAGGCGCCACTTTTTGTTCTTTTCCCATTTATTGTTTGTTTGTTGTTTGTCTTTGTTTATATCACATTGTATTAAGCGCACATTATTGTTGTTTTGACTGGGTCCAGTGGCCTTTTGGCTTGTTGAGAATAAAGCCCAGTCTAATTTTCCCTTTAAAAGAGTCTGTCATGTGTTCTTCCACCATATCCCCACCTTCAGCAGTACGTTAATATATAAATGTTGCGGTACATGCCCTAGACAATTTCAAGTACGTAACACCAAGGTTAGAAAATGATCAAATGTAGTAATCGTTTTTATGTAGAAAGTGGTAAAACGCATAAGTATAAATATCAGTACTGTAAAACAAAACTATTCTCTGGCTTAACAAAAGCTTGGTAGACTCTGCAGACAATACTCCATTTAACCATAGGAACCTGACAAGCAAACCTTCAAAGAAACCAGATCACATGAAATAAAAGTTAAAGAAATATTAAAAGGACTGAAAAATCCATCTTGATACATTAACCTTGCAGAAGGATAAGAACGCTTTAGATTTAACAGTGATGCCTTACTAGCTAATTAAACATAAATAGCTAGTGAGCCATTTAAAAGCAAAAACAAAACTCTTGCACAAAGCTTTTTGAATGACTATAATGTCCTGGGGTGCGTTTCCCAAAATCATAGTTGCTAACTAAGTTACAATTTCCTATTGCCAACCAACTAAGTTGCTAACAGATTATCTTTTGGGAAACGCACCCCCTGGTCAGTGTATGCTCAAAATTATAATGTCTGCTTTAAAGTCACGGGAGAAAAACTAAATTTGAACAGAATTGTATTAATTATAACCTCTAAGTACAAATATTGACAAAGTTGAGGAGGAAATCCGGAGAGGAATTCATTTCTATAGACAGGATGTACTGTAGGTAAAACACATAAGACTATAGAAAGCCCTCGAGAAGTACAAGTTCCAAAATTGAATAATTTAATGCTCACCACACAGAAAAAGAGAGCACCAGCTAGTTATTAATCAGAGAAAACTATTCAGGTTACGAATGTAACCTTGGTTCCCTGAGTAGGAAACATTAGCATACATAAAAAAAAAAACAATGAGTTGACCGGCGCCAGCCCCTGAAGTCACCGGGAGAACACGTCATTCACTTCTTCGTCTGAAGCTTGCAAACGAAGCATGGCAGGGAGCTATAGTACGCAGTGTCTCATTCCCTACTCAGGGAACCATGGTTACATTCATAACCTGAGATGTTCCCTTTCAAGGGAACTTACAATTGTGTCGCTATGGGGAACAGTATACCCACGACGCCATGCTGAGGGGAGTCCAGCCAGAAATACTAAGTACCAACTCTACCATTTCCATGGGATTTGCCCCTGAGACGTTAGACAGCCGGCCATGACATTACCCCTTACGGACTAAGGCCTAGGCTACATACCTGACTTAATTGTTAGGGCCTCGGCCCGGGGTAGAGCTGAAGGCTTGGAATCCAGAAAGATTCCTTTGAAGGGAAATTGCAAAGAGCCTAGTATTTTATACTAAGTCTTGCCTGTCACACTGGGGCTACCGCTTGCTCTTGCATAAGATTGCTGAAGGAGCCATCTCAACAGTTTTCTAGTAGCAACACCCTGTTAACATAGGTATCCGAGGATACATAGGTGGAGCGGTGCCCAAGATGAACAGGGCTTTTACCAACTCAAGAAAGGGCAAGAAGCAACCACGCAAAGCCCTCACCATATAGGATTTTAGAAAGAACGCAGAGCACTAGTGTGGAAACTTACTACATTGTGGATTTCAGAAAGTGTGCATTAACTTCACGTGCACACTTACCTTAACATGGATTTTAACCCTCTGGAGGCATCTTCTCCTGATAAACCTGAAAATAACTTGACCTTCTGGAGTCGATACGCGTTTTGAGGCATCTTCTCCTGATAACCCCAAAAAGTACTTAAATTACACTTTCAGTTTTGATTGTACAATCACGATCAATACATCAATCGAATCTGTAAAGGGTCTACTTTTATTTGTATACAGACATAATAACAACAAACAAGGTGCGCTGTCTGCAGCCTTTGTCTGCGCTGATCTTCATGTAGAAATGCGTCATTAAAATGAACTGTAACTCAGTGAATACTCAATGAAGAAATATGAAAGATATATCTATCGAAAGCTTGACATGACTACTTTTAAAGACCCAAAAACAAATATTCTTTGATAAAGTAATCCATATAAAAAAACATAGAATCTTAGTTTATACACTTTGGAAATGTTACTTATGTGATGGTAATTTATATATTTCAACATGATACAATACCAGTAAATACCAGTTTGCTAAAGCAGTAATATTGTTCAATATTTTTATTAATTAAAATAGTAATTAATAAATGCTTTCTATTTGATTATATTTTTCAATTAAATTTATTCCTTTGATCAATGCTAAATTTCCAGCATCCAGTTTTACTTCAAGTTAAAAAATATACACTCTACCATTCAAAAGCTTGGATTCAGTATATATAGAAATTCAAACTTTTATTTAGCACACACATGATGATAAAAAAAAAAAAATAATACGATAAATGTTACGAACAATGCCATTCTTTCAATTTATAAAAAAAAAAAAAAACTGAAAAGAAATGCTCAGCTCTTTTCAACATCAATAATAATAATAATAATAATAATAATAATAATAATAATAATAATAGTAATAACAATATATTTTTTTCTTTTTTGAGTAGAAAATCAGAATATTACAAGGATTTCTGAAGGATCGTGTGACTGGAGTAATGATGCTAAAAATTCAGCTTTTAAAGTCTTTAATTGTTCCTAATATAATGTTTACCTGCACTTGCAAGTGAATTTTCAAATTATATTGTGGGGTAATTGAATATATTCAAAATAAACTACAAACATAAAAAATATATACATTTATTTTGTCCTCACATTCTTTCTTGTAACTCTTCCCTCTCAGTCACAAACCTGACTGAACTGCTCATTATGCAGTAACACCAGTACTTTTCCTTTTCTTGTCTTTTTCATTTAAAAAAAAAATATATATATTATATACACCTGGTTATGCGTTCTATACTAGACTAACTGAGACTTGTCATGGCACTTGTATTCTGTTGTTGTTCTCTTGTTGACCTGACTGCTTCTATTGTTCTCATTTGTAAGTCGCTTTGGATAAAAGCGTCTGCTAAATGATTAAATGTAAATGTAAATGTTATGCAGCTCATTATATGGGCCTTTGTCTTCTCAGGTGTAAATCACAATGATATTCATGATAGTTGACACCTACGAATATGCCCTTTACAAACAAAATTCTAGGCTTCAAGTTCCGGGTCTTGACAGTCTTGTGAACAAATATTCTGTATGTGTTTAATGACCTTATTTCAGTGACTACAACATTTTAGTTTTTCACAAAACAAGCATAAATGTTGTTTTCTCAAAATGAAATCAAGTACATACATGCTATTTACATATTATTGTAGCCCAGTTTGTACTGAATATACTGCTTTCAGATTTTAACCATGTACATGTTTAGAAGCAACTAATAAAAGAACAAAATTCAGGGCATGTCAAAAATTTCTCCAGGCCCCCAAAACCCCCTAGACCTCAGAGGGTTAAATACTGTTCTAAGGAAGGGGGTCTAGTGTCACTGATAGAGCAGCTCATAGATGGATGGAATGGTGCATCTCAAAACAATATGTTTGAGAGTCATCAACTCGATCTGTGGTAATAATGCTGAAGCGCTCTGGGGAAAAAAGTGAAAACTCAAATCTCTTATGCAAGAAGTTCCCACCTAACCTCAGTCAGGTGGAGAGCTGGTGGTTACAGGGGAATTAGGAAGGGGAGGATAAGGGCAGATGTATAAAACACCAAAGGGAACGAGTAGATACCTAAGTATCGCTCTGATTCAGACGAGGATGCTGCCTCATCTGGATCACATCCCTTAGGTCTTGCCTACCTCACCGTGACCCACGATTCCTCTTAACCCTACACCCCAGGTGGGGGTGGAGCGCGAGTCGTGACACTAGCCTTTTGTGCCTATCTCTAATCCTCAGATTGAAACGGCCCAGGACTCCTAAGTTTTTCGGGATCAGAAAGGCCCTCGCCTTTATCCAGGTGCTTCAGCAGATCAGCCTGGTGTGCTTAAAGCACTGCCATCATGTGGAATGAAGCCACAGCCTGACCTGCTGGTGCGTATGACTTTGCCATTTAAGCGAGATGTATCCTGGGGCTTAGATGGCTTCAACAGGGGGCATCTTCTCATAGCTGCTTTCGGGCATTGCCTCGATGTTGGCATAACTCATAGGCTGAAACCGATGGATGTGAGAAGAAAATGGCCTATTCCATTCCTTTTCGACCTCTGCATGGAGATCATGCAAAAATCGAAGGCTCACCTTAGCTGGAAGGCTATGGTCAGAAAGATAACGCTCATCGAGCCGACCTCGCAGTGTCACCTTGCTTGCATGCTTCCATGGCAAGTCCAACTTTGCCATGGCGCGATCCATAACCTTCAACAGCTCTACATACGCAGGGCAGGAGGATTGAGAAGGCTCAGCCTCAGCTTCTTTGCCAACCTCGGACATATCCTGCTCTTCCTGGGTAGATCCCAGCGGAGCACTAACCTTAGTATCAGAAAGTGTTAGAGATATAACATCCTCCTCCTGATGTTTACTCTTGTCCGTTGCGGAGGAACACTGCAAAACAAGCAACGCAAAGACTGTGTTTGTCATCGGGTATCAAATAATGCCGACACAGATACACACACTGTCTAAAAGCCTTGCTATGGGTCAATAAACAGAGAAAGATCACTCTTACCAGTTTGTTCATATGCACACTTCAAACAAAACAGTCAGTGAAGTCAGACGTTTTCTCCCGTCTTATTTATCCATAGTAGTGACGTCAGGGGCTGGCGAAGGCCAACTCTGTGTTTTTCCAATGTATGCTTCAGACACGAGTCACGACGAGGTGTTCCCCATAGCGAACCCTAGAGGATGCAGTTCAAAGTTCCCTTAAAAGGGAACTAATGCCATATAGCTAAGCTAGAGCTAATTACCTTACATATAATATGTCCTGAGGATACTAAAAGAATAACAGATTAGACAGAAATATGATAAAATTCTTCTTTGGTCAATGACTGAAGAAACAAAGACACAAGCATACAGTATGATTACGACAACAAATACCTTACAGTGGGCAAGACATAGCGTATTTTAAAGAAAGGTATAATGCGAGCAACATAATCTCCATCAGGGTAATATTGCAAGCCCATAATAATGAGCCTCAAGATGCCTCATTACAAAAGAGTTGTTCCAAACACTGAATGTATTGCTTTGAGCAAACATCTTGTTAAATATTATAACGTTGGTTGGAAACGGGTTTGTAATGCTCCTCATAGAAGTAAATATTTCATTGTCTTGTTTCTATTAAATGTTGGTTAAAGTTATCACTGATCTTGCATATACGAATTGTGCAGCATTATGTGAGCTATGAATCCCGGACTCTGGCCTCAGGACTTTAATCTATTTTACAAAAGACGCTGATCAAGGTTACATATATATATATATATATATATATATATATATATATATATATATATATATATATATATACACTGTATATATATATATAAGACACACACTTTGATAAACTACTGATCTACTGTGATTTTCACACACAACCATCTCTAGGGTTTACAGAGAATGGTACAAAAAAGAGAAAATATCCAATGAGTGGCAGTTGTGTGGACAAAAATGCCTTGTTGATGTCAGAGGTCAGAGGAGAATGGGCAGACTATTACAGATGACAGAAAAGCAACAGTAACTTAAATAACCACTCGTTACAATCAAGGTACCACGTCAAACCCTGAAGTAGATGCGCTAAAGACCACACCGGGTGCCGCTCCAGTCAGCTAGCAACAGGCTCAATTTGACAGTAGGAGATTGGAAGAACATTGCCTGGTCAGATGAGTCTCGATTTCTACTGCAACATTCAGATGATAAGTCAGAATTAGACGTAAATAACATGAAAGCATGGATCCATCCTGCCGTGTCTCAATGCTTCAGGCTGGTGGTGGTGGAATGGTGTGGTGGATATTTTCTTGGCACAGTTTGGGCCCCTTAGTACCAATTGAGCATTGTTTAAAGACCACAGCCTACCTGAGTAATGTTGCTGACCATGTCCATCCCTTTCTACAGTGCACCCATTTTCTGATGGCTACTTCCAGCAGGATAATGCACCATGCCACAAAGCTCAAATCATCTCAGACTGGTCTCTAGAACATGACAATGAGTTCACTTTACTCAAATGGCCCTCACAGTCACCAGATCTCAATCCAATAGAGCAGCTTTGGGATGTGGTGGAACGGGAGATTTGCATCATGGATGTGCAGCCGACAAACCTACAGTAACTGCATGATTCCATTATATCAATATCGACCAAAATCATTGAGGAATGTTTCCAGCTCCTTGTTGAATCTATGCCACAATGAATTAAGGCAGTTTTTAAAAAAAAAACGGGTCCAAGCATAAGCATATAATATATATATATAATTTTATATATGTAAAAGTGTCTAATTTGTGCAAAACTGATGTTAAATGGTGGCGTTCGCAATGTGGAGATCAAATCTTTTGTTATCATGCTTCATCAGTCTACAGGTGTCGCTATTCTTCAAAAAATACGTTTAAAGGTGACGTATTGGAATTGGTTACTTTAAAAGAAGGTAGATGGTTTTATAGTTGTCGAACTCTATTTTTGTCGTAAAAGATTTATATGTCCAATTCTTCAGTCCAAGCTAAAAATTTCTAAAGAGGTCACACATTTTATATCAGTGTTGATGGGGAAATATCAAGGTGTTTTTTTTTTTTTTTGATAATGAGCAGATATTTTAATGATGCCCCAAATAATTTCTTCGATCGTTTCCCTCCGCATACGATACCTTCTTTGAAATATAAATGTACTACCTTTTCTACCTATCTTTCTATAGTGGATATTTTATTTTTATTTTTTTTTATGAAAAGTGTTATTCTTTGAGTAACTCTTTGCAGTCAAGGATTGATTTATGGTTAATCAACCCAGGATGTGTCCAATATGTTACTGAAGTTACTTATTGCCTTTTTAGGATCATAAAATGCTTGTTTAGGTACTCTCTAGTTGTGATATAAAAAACAATGGTATGCAAGGCTACTGGAAATTAAATAACTAGTTGCTTAGTAATGAAGTAATGATTTTTTTTTTTTTACCCAGGTTCGAGAAGAAGCACAAAATAATTTTTGGGATTGCGCAAATGTCACTGTCATGAATCTGGTTCATGGATTTCCATCCGCTATCCACCAGAGTTCGCTGTTTCATTACACTGACTTTCACTCCACGGTAGCAGTGTCCCAATTCAAAGACCGCATCCTTCAGAGGACAGGTCCAGTAATAAAGTCTTATATCTTATATCTATCAGTAATAGACTTATATCTTACCAAAATATAATTTTATGTTGCTTATTTCATTTTTAATTATGTACATAAATGGACCATGGTTAACATATTTAAACAGGGTTTCAACCTTGTTTAGTTTTATGCAGCTGAATATATATAAAAAAAACGTTGCGTCAGCTGTGCTGTCAAGGATTGATTAAACAAGGAGAGAACTGCTTCTGAAGCAGTTCACAGCTGTAGCAACTGTTTGTTAATATCCTAGCAATAAACTTTGTTAGTTTCATCTGCAAATAAAAAAAAATGGTGGAGTGTAACAAAATACATTCCTTAAGTATTAAAAAGTAGGCTACTGATTTTTTTTTTTCTAACTACTATACAAAAACAATATCATGTACTGTATATTACATTAAAATGCCCAACACTGGACCTATATAAAGTATTTTAAATGTAGCCTAACAACCGTGAACATATTCGTGCAGCAGTAATATTAATGCAAGACCATCATATATGAAGTTTTTCTGCAGAATACATAGTTTGAAGGATAAAACGTTTACTTAAGGTTTTCAGTGCATGCATTTTTTTCCTCAATGCGCTAATGGTAGTTACTGAAAGTACTTTACTAAAATAACTCATATTTCTTCTACTCCTATTTCTTTTACCAATTACTTTTTCATAGGTCTACACTTAGTCCTCTCCTCATTTCCTGAAATCAGACCAGACCCCTGTGCTGCAGGATAGACCTGAACCTCACTGCTGGACAGTGGAAATATGCACTCAAACACTCTGGAGAATATTCCTGGTGATGTCCCACTGGCAGAGGTGCAGGCTCTCTATGGAAGCCCATCCAGGTCCAGCAGATCCACCTGGGTCTCACTGCTCAGCTGAATGAAAGTAAACTTACAAATGTTTTTTTTTTCTTCTTTCTTTTTCCAATCTGTCTTATGTATTGTTAATTACATTTTGATGGTTGTTTTTTTTCTGATGTTGAATTGAAGTTATTTTGTAATTAGTTGTGAAAACTACTTTTAGCATAGAACAAAGTTTTTTAATTGCAGAGGCAAAAAAAGTCATTTACAAATTATAACTTGCTTTGCAAAAATGAAAATTTTTAGACCTACTTCTTATCTTTTATTTACAAGTTTCAACTTAAACAATGCACATGAATTACTTAGCTTCATTTACAAATAACTTAAATTACAAAAGTAATAAACAACTTCATTTCATTTTCAAGTTGCGCAGAAGCACCATGTTCTCCAGAACTGACCTAAAATAAGATGAAAAAGGAAAGAAAATTATTAATACTGGGCTTCAATCTTAAGGTTAGAAAATATGACAGCAGGACGTGCATACAAAATACTTCAGAAATCATTTTCCTGGATCATCAAGTTCACCTAAAACATTTGTGGACTTATCTTGCAAAAACATATATATAAATTAAATAAAAATACAAGTAAAAGACTCAATTTCATAAATACAAGAACTTTTGCCTCATACCACCTGACAAATGAATCTGATCACATTTTTAAAGACCCCTGACTTTTAACATTTGTTTCACTAGATATTTGAGTAAATTAAAACACAATACTTACATTCTAAGTAGGGATGGGTACCGAGAACCTGTATTTTTTTTTGGACCGGTACATAATTGGGTCAATACTGGAGTACCGATAAACTTCAGGACAAATGATGTGATCAGTACTTGTGTAGCCTATACTTCAGCGTTGACAACTAATTAGAAGCTGCAGCTCATTTCCCTTCACTGAAATATTTTGCTGACATTTGCTCGACGTGTGTGGGATATCTAGTGCATGTGCGGTGTGTGTGTGAGAGAGTAAAACGTTTGAAAGTGTGGGCTCTCGTTACAAAACTAATCAACACCAGAGTCAGATGCAGTATAATATATGCAGTAGTGTAATAATGAATGAAGGAGGCATTACAAATGTTATAATGAAACATTTACTAACAAAACACAACATATACCTCAAGCAATGTGCTGTATTACAGTATTGTTCAAAATAATAGCAGTACAATGTGACTAACCAGAATAATCAAGGTTTTTAGTATATTTTTTATTGCTACGTGGCAAACAAGTTACCAGTAGGTTCAGTAGATTGTCAGAAAACAAACAAGACCCAGCATTCATGATATGCACGCTCTTAAGGCTGTGCAATTGGGCAATTAGTTGAAAGGGGTGTGTTCAAAAAAATAGCAGTGTCTACCTTTGACTGTACAAACTCAAAACTATTTTGTACAAACATTTTTTTTTTCTGGGATTTAGCAATCCTGTGAATCACTAAACTAATATTTAGTTGTATGACCACAGTTTTTTAAAACTGCTTGACATCTGTGTGGCATGGAGTCAACGAACTTGTGGCACCTCTCAGCTGTTATTCCACTCCATGATTCTTTAACAACATTCCACAATTAATTCACATTTCTTGGTTTTGCTTCAGAAACAGCATTTTTGATATCACCCCACAAGTTCTCAATTGGATTAAGGTCTGGAGATTGGGCTGGCCACTCCATAACATTCATTTTGTTGGTTTGGAACCAAGACTTTGCCCGTTTACTAGTGTGTTTTGGGTCATTGTCTTGTTGAAACAACCATTTCAAGGGCATGTCCTCTTCAGCATAGGGCAACATGACCTCTTCAAGTATTTTAACATATGCAAACTGATCCATGATCCCTGGTATGCGATAAATAGGCCCAACACCATAGTAGGAGAAACATGCCCATATCATGATGCTTGCACCTCCATGCTTCACTGTCTTCACTGTGTACTGTGGCTTGAATTCAGAGTTTGGGGGTCGTCTCACAAACTGCCTGTGGCCCTTGGACCCAAAAAGAACAATTTTACTCTCATCAGTCCACAAAATGTTCCTCCATTTCTCTTTAGGCCAGTTGATGTGTTCTTTGGCAAATTGTAACCTCTTCTGCATATGCCTTTTTTTTAACAGAGGGACTTTGCGGGGGATTCTTGAAAATAGATTAGCTTCACACAGACGTCTTCTAACTGTCACAGTACTTACAGGTAACTCCAGACTGTCTTTGATCATCCTAGAGGTGATCATTGGCTGAGCCTTTGCCATTCTGGTTATTCTTCTATCCATTTTGATGGTTGTCTTCCGTTTTCTTCCACGTCTCTCTGGTTTTGCTCTCCATTTTAAGGCACTGGAGATCATTTTAGC
This sequence comes from Carassius auratus, assembly GCF_003368295.1. Lineage (NCBI taxonomy): Eukaryota > Metazoa > Chordata > Actinopteri > Cypriniformes > Cyprinidae > Carassius > Carassius auratus. The sequence continues at coordinate 34,267 of NW_020528308.1, read as the reverse complement.
TGAACAGCCTATCATTTTTTGCACCTCTTTATAGGTTTTCCCCTCTCTAATCAACTTTTTAATCAAAGTACGCTGTTCTTCTGAACAATGTCTTGAACGACCCATTTTCCTCAGCTTTCAAATGCATGTTCAACAAGTGTTGGCTTCATCCTTAAATAGGGGCCACCTGATTCACACCTGTTTCTTCACAAAATTGATGACCTCAGTGATTGAATGCCACACTGCTATTTTTTTGAACACATCCCTTTCAACTAATTCAACTAATTGCCCAATCGCACAGCCTTAAGAGCGTGCATATCATGAATGCTGGGTCTCATTTGTTTTCTGAGAATCTACTGAACCTACTGGTAACTTGTTTGCCACGTAGCAATAAAAAAATATACGAAAAACCTTCATTATTCTGGTTAGTCACATTGTACTGCTATTATTTGAACAATACTGTATGTCTTGGGGCTCTGTTCAACTGCAACTCATGAGACACGTTCAAATCAAATGTCAATTCAGTGGAAGAGTTACACTAAAGAGACGCTGCACTTATCTGTAATCCCAAAAGTACATTATTTGCGTTTGCTTTAAGACCTTGCCGGTGAAATGTTTCATTCACGTGCTGTTCTAACATGTGCTTATTCAGAGCTCGTCTACCCAAAGCGTAATGCTGGTCAAACAGCACCTGATTATTTAGTTATATTAGTGATGGTCTGATTGTGCTAATACTGTCAAAAAAGCACAAGGTTCACATATAAACACAGTTAATTATGCCTAAAGTGAAAGTAAATAGGTAAGAGAGAAATGGTGAACGCTATTCCAGACCAAAAGTTACTTTTCAGATTTTGATTAGAGATTACCACGACAAAAAAATGTTCTCTGTGTATTAACTTTTGTTACGGAGGCCAGCGAGTAGATGCTTTGCAGGTAAACCCACTCGGAGCGAGTGCAAGGTGCGGCGGTGGGGATCCGGTTGAGAGGGATTACATTGGGGTCGTGACCCGGATGGGAGTGAGGTTGAGGGGGTGAGTGTAACGGAGGCCAGCGAGTACGTGCTTTGTAGGTAAACCCACTCGGAGCGAGTATGAGGTGCGGTGGTGGGGACCCGGGTGAGAGGGGTTACATTGGTGCCGTGACCCTGATGGGAGTGAGGTGTAGGGGGGTGAGTGTAACGGAGGCCAGCGAGTAGATGCTGTGCAGGTAAACCTCACTCCCCAATCTCAAGAAATGCATTAGCGACAGATGCTAGTGGTTGCAGCCATTTACCCTCCTTGTTAGTGTGTCCGCCTCCCAGGCCGGAGACCCGGGTTCGATGCCCACTCATCCGAGTGCGAGGTGCAGCGGTGAAGACCTGGGAGAGAGGGGTTACACTTGCACAGATTAATTTTCACCACAAGACTAGTAATATGAGCTAACAAAGTAAATGGGGTCAATTTTGATTTCAGCTGGACTTTAACCTGAAGGAACACAACAACTGCATGTACACTCACCGGCCACTTCATCAGGTGCATGTATGTAACCCAGTTCAATCAAATACAACAGTTCTCCTTTAAATTCTACATTTATGTATTTGATATATTTTCATTTTTGCTGACATTGTCAGGAAGATGATAATTCTATTTTATATTTATTACTGAGGTTGTAATACATGGTGGTGGCATAGTGGGGTGAGTTATATTGAATGGTGCTCCTAATATTTTGCCCCTTTCTTGTATGTTAATGCAGTGGACAAAATATTAGGAAACCCATTGAATATATGTACACTATGCTTATATTCACATACTGTATATCCATGTGCACTCTAAGTACAGTCCATTTACCATTACAATGAAACCTACACACAAGGTTTACCAAGGGGTAACTAGATATAGTTAAGTGGCTGCTAGACATACTAATAGCTCAGACAGGACCACTTTGGCAGTATGTAAATAAACACAATTTATCTTTGGCAGTATGGTTCCTTATGGGGGTTCTTGCTCCCAAATTAATGGCCATGAACAGCAGGCCCCTGTAGTTATAGCAGAGTGTATTTTTTTTTAAATGTATGTTTTATGTGAAATATCCACTTAGTCATCACCAAACTTTCTATATTTGGTTGTAGATCATGCTGTACACCATTTCTCTGTCTCAGAAGCCTGTTCAAAATCAGTTCATGAGGTGACTTTTGTGCAAACACGCTGCCTGCAAGTCATTGCCTGATACTCAGACAGACACCTGCCTGAAGTTTCGGATGCAGACAGTAACTTCTCACTAGTTATTCCCAATGGTTTTAGAGGATGATTACTCCTCGTCGCCCCCTGTTGTTCAGAGAATAGTACACCTTCAAAAGTAAAATTAGTAAAATTAGTAATTTTAGTAGCATGACCAGACCAGAGCCAATTAATGCCTGTCTTGTGCTTTGAAAAATAAAAATGAATACAGAATTCATATTTTCTAATTTTATTTGTCCTATCTTATAATTTTTGTGGATATAATGAGTAAAAGTTTAGAGTAAGTTTAGAATTAATTATTTTTAATTACTATATTGAAAAAGAAGCTCATTTTGGCGGACTTCAAAGTATCGCGGTTACATGTGTGGACTCTCTTCTCGTTCTGTTCCCGCTTTAGTCTACATGCTAAATAAACAAAACAGACATTCGTTGTTTTTTTTTTATAAACCCACTAGTAAAAGTGTGGAGTCTTCTAACTCTGACACTTCAAACATCAACACACTGATGTTTGAAGTGTCAGAGTTAGAAGACTCCACACTTTTACTAGTGGGTTTATAAAAAAAACAACGAATGTCTCCCCCCCCCCCCCCCACGCACAAAGTGAAACTCCGCCTATGGCGAAGGGTGCTCTCTTATAACAGTTAAACAGATCAACATACCCCTTTAAAGCAGTAGAAATATGGTCGATACTCAAATTTAGGCAAAAGCCTTAGCCCTTGTCCAGATAACGTTTAGCATTGATACAAGCAAAATTTAAGATCTGTACATTTATAACAAACACTTTATTGATACACTAGTTAGCTTGAACAACAGCATATCACTGATTTAAACACAGTGTGTTGGCAATAGTCGATAAGTTTAATGAAAGCATCCCCAATAGATGAGCCTGAAGCAGCAGTCCGTTCATATCGTCAGCCTTGACATCAGATTAACAAGGCTTGTTGGTAGATTTAACTGGTAGTGTTACAGGTGTGGTAATATGATAGGATGCCTAGCAAACATAACTGAACAATTAGCTTTGGACAATGAGAAATGCCTGAAGCACTTTAGGCAGTAAAATGAAAGAAACTTTGCTTAGCTTTGTGAAGACGTCTGGAGATGTATTAAAGGTGAAATGGCCAGTTGTTCGTGGATGCTTGATTCTTCTTGAATATCTTGCTTCTTCCAGTCCATCGCTTGACAAACGTGGTGAATTCAGTTTAGTTCACCACTTGAAATCTGGTGAGATACTCTGTGGGAATCCTGTCAAAAAAAGCATATTGAATGCTTCCTATGGAGATGGATTCGCCTTCTGATTAGTTCCTGAGTGAGTGATAGCTCTTGCAAGCCATTTGAGCATACTTACCGAGCAGTAGTGGCATGTATATGTATGTCCCATGTCTAATTGGAGAATAGTAGTGATTGGAGCTATTTGATGGTGTATGGTGTATGGTGGAGAACTGTTGGGTGAAGCTCTCCACTGCATCGCCGAAGAGGCCAGCCTGGGAGATCGGACAGTCCAAGAAGTGGCGTTTGTTGGACTCCCTCATATCAGCCAGGGTAAGCCAAAGTTGGCATTCCTGGACCACCAGAGTGGACCTCATCTGACCCAGGGACCGCAAAGTGACTTTCGTCGCCCATAAGGCAGGGTCCATCGCAGTGTGAAGCTCCTGAATCACACCTGGGTCAGAACTAACCTCATGCAGCTGCTTTAGTGCCTTGCAGGAGGGCTTGCAGGGTGGAGCTGGCCTGTCAAGCAGCTCCATAAGCATTGGCCGTCAGGGCGGACGAGAACTTACAGGCCCTGGACGGGAGGTGCAGATTACCCTACCAGGTGGCAGTGCTTTGCGGGCAAAGCTGCATTGCAATAGTGTGCTCGACTTGGGGGATCTGTTTCGGGCAGAAAAAGGTGCCCTCCAGGACCTAGTAACCTCCTCATGCACTTCCGGGAAGAGGAGCCATGATTGCAACATCGCAGTACCCAAGTTCCTGCAATGAGAACATGCCCAATGAGAACAATGAGAAGTGCCCAGGAGGAGTAACAGCATGACGGCAGAATGGGAAGCTGCATCACACCGAGATCAAGCAGCAGCACTGGCAACCTTCACTGACGTGCCGTAACAACAACACTCATCAGCTGGCGGTCTTGACAACACTCTTGCTTGGTGGAAAATAATTAATTATATGCCTTTTAGAAGTTATAGCAATATAAACAACAAGCCAAAAGGAATTAATTTTGGATAAAATGAAACTGAAAACAGTGTTGTGTCTCTCATACGACATAAATTAAAATGTTTCCATATTCAGAAAGAATTTGAATGCCAAATTATTTGTGTACTTCACTCACGTTCCAATATCCATTATATTTTGCATAACATTACGGCAGTACGGTGATAACACTTAACAGCACTGATTTTACTGCATATTTAAACTAAGCAGTGTGTTGTTGTTTTTTTAACCCATGTTTGACTGACTGAATTTTATTATGATAATGAACAGGCTGCATTGTCAAAGTAGCAAAGCTTAACTGTGTGCATGCATGCAGCGCCAGCAATCACTTTAGTCTTCCTTTCTAACAGTGGAAGCAATTACTCATTTTAAATTCACAATAAAAACAAATCTTTAGGCTTAAAATAAGCCTAAAGAAAAGTAGGATAGGATGCTTTCTGCCGTTTTCTGCATTTTTTGTTCATTTTCATAATTTATTATTTAAGTAAAAATATAAAAGAGGAACATCTGTACTTCCTCAACAGACAACGAAACGGGCACTTTCTGGTTGTTAAAAAAGGTGCGCTCATTCAAAACCATTTTGATTGATCCTTTGCTGGCTGTGCTGATTTAAATCTAGCGGTTCTGTTTTGTTTGTGTCACAAGTTCAGTGACACAGGGAGTGACAATTCTCTTTAGCCAATCAGTGATCAAAGTATCAGATAGCAAAGTATACACGTTACGTTTTGGTAATGATATTGTTCACTTGGAACCTCAACTGAGGTGGTACAAAAAAAAGTACCACGTACTGTAACCAGTGGAAACCAGCCAAAAGTAAACCATACACAGCTGTACTGTGCCATGCCATGCAGTGGAAAAGCACCATTAACCACTTTTTCTCATATATATATATATGTGTGTGTGTGTGTGTGGCCTATAAGTTTATTTATTTATTTTGTTATGAACAAGCACAATGGGTATATGCCACCTGTGAAACTTTCAACACTCCCTCAGAGACAACAACAATGCAATGGCTCATTCAGTTTAATTCACATTTATATGTATAATGCATTTCACAACACATATTGTTTAAATGCAGCTTTACAGAAAATGCAAGTTTTTCTATTACAAAGACATAATAGTCTTTATAGAAGCTTGTATCAAAAATTACATTGCAATTTATAGTATTTACAAATACAAAATATGTATTCAATCAAACTGTGTGTGCATTTAAAACCAATGAAAATGTCATCATTTTGTGTCTGGAGTCCTTGCAGGGTAGCCATCATCTACTCACAGGTGCTGGGTCATATGGAGTCTTCACAAGAGTCTAGATTAAAAAATATATATATATATATATACAGTATTGTTCAAAATAATAGCAGTACAATGTGACTAACCAGAATAATCAAGGTTTTTCGTATATTTTTTTTATTGCTACGTGGCAAACAAGTTACCAGTAGGTTCAGTAGATTCTCAGAAAACAAATGAGACCCAGCATTCATGATATGCACGCTCTTAAGGCTGTGCGATTGGGCAATTAGTTGAATTAGTTGAAAGGGGTGTGTTCAAAAAAATAGCAGTGTGGCATTCAATCACTGAGGTCATCAATTTTGTGAAGAAACAGGTGTGAATCAGGTGGCCCCTATTTAAGGATGAAGCCAACACTTGTTGAACATGCATTTGAAAGCTGAGGAAAATGGGTCGTTCAAGACATTGTTCAGAAGAACAGCGTACTTTGATTAAAAAGTTGATTAGAGAGGGGAAAACCTATAAAGAGGTGCAAAAAATGATAGGCTGTTCAGCTAAAATGATCTCCAATGCCTTAAAATGGAGAGCAAAACCAGAGAGACGTGGAAGAAAATGGAAGACAACCATCAAAATGGATAGAAGAATAACCAGAATGGCAAAGGCTCAGCCAATGATCACCTCCAGGATGATCAAAGACAGTCTGGAGTTACCTGTAAGTACTGTGACAGTTAGAAGACGTCTGTGTGAAGCTAATCTATTTTCAAGAATCCCCCGCAAAGTCCCTCTGTTAAAAAAAAGGCATGTGCAGAAGAGGTTACAATTTGCCAAAGAACACATCAACTGGCCTAAAGAGAAATGGAGGAACATTTTGTGGACTGATGAGAGTAAAATTGTTCTTTTTGGGTCCAAGGGTCACAGGCAGTTTGTGAGACGACCCCCAAACTCTGAATTCAAGCCACAGTACACAGTGAAGACAGTGAAGCATGGAGGTGCAAGCATCATGATATGGGCATGTTTCTCCTACTATGGTGTTGGGCCTATTTATCGCATACCAGGGATCATGGATCAGTTTGCATATGTTAAAATACTTGAAGAGGTCATGTTGCCCTATGCTGAAGAGGACATGCCCTTGAAATGGTTGTTTCAACAAGACAATGACCCAAAACACACTAGTAAACGGGCAAAGTCTTGGTTCCAAACCAACAAAATTAATGTTATGGAGTGGCCAGCCCAATCTCCAGACCTTAATCCAATTGAGAACTTGTGGGGTGATATCAAAAATGCTGTTTCTGAAGCAAAACCAAGAAATGTGAATGAATTGTGGAATGTTGTTAAAGAATCATGGAGTGGAATAACAGCTGAGAGATGCCACAAGTTGGTTGACTCCATGCCACACAGATGTCAAGCAGTTTTAAAAAACTGTGGTCATACAACTAAATATTAGTTTAGTGATTCACAGTGCTAAATCCCAGAAAAAAAAAATGTTTGTACAAAATAGTTTTGAGTTTGTACAGTCAAAGGTAGACACTGCTATTTTTTTGAACACACCCCTTTCAACTAATTGCCCAATTGCACAGCCTTAAGAGCGTGCATATCATGAATGCTGGGTCTCATTTGTTTTCTGACAATCTACTGAACCTACTGGTAACTTGTTTGCCACGTAGCAATAAAAAATATACTAAAAACCTTGATTATTCTGGTTAGTCACATTGTACTGCTATTATTTTGAACAATACTGTATATATTCATTACTGCATTCAGAGGATGACATGTTCAATAATTAACGGATAATGTAATTAGATTTCATGTCGACAGCCCATTTGCACTATTATCTCAGTGTTATTTACATTTTAAACGGGTCATATGGTGAAATAAAACATAACATTATTTGGTGTTATGCAAAGTGTTTATGTAGTGTAAGGTCAAGATAACACATTATTTTACCTCTATGCCCAGCCTTTCTGAAATGCACCGATTTTTTTACAAAGATAATCATTCTGAAGAGCGAGATGTGCTCTGATGGTCAGCTATCCAGTGAGTTGTGATTGGCTCAGTGCCTCAAGTTTGTGACAGAAATGTTACGCCTCTCACCCTTCTGTGATGCTGTCTCCCAGCACGACCAGACAAAAACATTAAAACACATCACAAACGAGGCATTTGTTGCATCCAGTGGGGACATGAGTACTGATTATAATGACTTATACTGTCTTTTTATGTTTTGCGTTAAAGGTACATCGTGTCGCGTAAACATAAAACCATGTCTGCATTTGTGATCAGAGAAACGTTTGACCGAGTTAGAATCATCAGTTGCAAATTCTTTAAATATGAAAACATAATTACCGGCTGTGAGTCAGAATAAGACATTTTAGGCTACTCTCCCAGGATCAGAAAACAGTCCATAAAATGCACTGCACGCTTCTGAATATTTGGGTTGAACTGTTCTGTAACAGTGTTGTAAATACAACTTCACTGATTTCTTGTTGCGTCCTCTTTTGGAAGACCAAACAAAGTATTTTCGCTTTCACAACAAAACACACCGTGTCTCCAATGCATGGCGGCGGTGGCAATAATACTAGAGCGAGAATTAAAGTTGCTCTTCCTTTCTTAGCATGAACATTTGAGCGGCGTTATGCAAATCTTCCTAGAGTGAGTAAACATGGGGGTGTGTTTAAATGAGGCGCTATAGGAGGGAGTGGACTTGAAAACTTGAAAACTTATTATATGACCCCATTTAAAATAGTTTATTGTTGATTTATGAAAAAGGGACACAGATAGATACATCCCTAAAGTGAGCGTAAATAAGAAGCGCAGAAGGATTACGTTTTTAAGGTGGAATGGACAGTGTCAAAAGAAGCTGTGAATAAGAAGCTGGAATCAGCCACGTAGAATAAGAATACAACAGTTTTCTTACTACTGTTTTTTAGTACTGGAAAATTCCCCACACAGATTTCACTACATGTTCAAGTTGATCATGCAAATTCAAACAACAAAAAGATGCTAAGCTTGAAAGTGACATATTTGTGAGCTGTGCTTTGTACATCTCTACGCTACTGACAATGGACCTATTTTTTTTTTACCAGTTTTACCTGTTCCATAAACCTCCACCTCACACAGTGTGAGGTATGCGTGGATGTTAGGAATGTACATGTTCACATAACGACCTTCCATTCCACCGCAAGAGAAACTGACAGAACTGCCTGCTGGGACAAGTGAAGTGACACCACATCTACAGAGAGAAAGAGAGAAACCATGACACAATCAGCTGACCTGCTCAAATCCAGTTCTCCACACGATCATAACTGTTTTCATAACTTCACCTGGGATTGTTGTTCCCATTGTTTTCCAGAGAGTTTCCGATGCGGATCTCTACTCCAGCCGTTTGCTCTGGCCAGCCGTCGCCTCTGTTTGTGACGGTCACGTTGGAAATGGAGTAAGAATCCAGCAGGTCCAGCCTCCACCACGGGTTGAGCTCGTAATCTGTGATGGAGCAGCTTGAGGCTAAACCTGGAGTGTATCTGATGCCGTCGATGGCGTTTGCAGCTCCCCAGGTGTAAAATGTGCTTGACTGTACAGCTGTTCCTTTTAATGCCAAATTCTCTAACAATATTTAAAGAGACAGAGGATCAAGACTCAAATATGTGAAGTTTCAGTATATTTAATTTGCTTTTTAATATTCTATTCCAGCCCAAAACACTCAATTCCATTTACTACTACATTAAAATCTGCACTTACATAAACTCACTATGAGCAGTCATATTTTATTAACCAACATTAACAAAGATGAAAAAATACTATAAGTTGTGTATTGGTTAATGTTAGTTAATGCATGTTGACTAATGTGACATTAGTTACTACTTTTTACCTTCCAAGTTTTCTGAACTCCCCTGAATGGAAAAGACACCTGTTACAAAAACAAAATATTTCCTTTGCTTTCTGAGATGTGGATCAAGTTTATGTTGCAATTGATTCTTTAAATATTTTCATAAAGAATAGCTAAACAGCATCTATAATTGTACATCATTTGACTGATGCATGTCATTTTTACTCACCCAAAAGTAAAAACAGATAAGAGAGTTCCTCCATCTTGTTTTATAAAGACCAATAACCAGATAAGTGATAAGATATTCTAAGGGTGTGAGTTTCCCCTTCTGCTCTCTCTTCTACTATATATCCCTCTTTTTATTTGTGTTTCTCTTTGCAGCTTGAGTCTCCACCCTTAGGAAAATCTGACTGGCAGCTTGCTGAATATATTTCACACATCATAGGTCAAGTCTGATTTACTAAACAAATCTGGTGAAATGTAAATTATTTTATGACTAGTATTTCAGAATGATTTTCATTGTTTTTTTTTGTTTGTTTGTTTTCATGCTTGCATGCATCCATCCATGAGTTTCATTTTAAGTGTTGATTCAAATTAAGATTATCTCTTAAAAGGAATCATCTAAAAAAAAAAAGTTAAACGTTTGTAGTGTTTTGTTTTCTTGTATGAGGCTGTTTTCTTTTATCATTCAAGTAGTTTATACTGAATGAGAAAAAAACATTGTGGTAAAGTATAATAAGATTGATATATAGAACATCTGAATGAAAGCAATGGGATAAATAGTCTAGAAAAAACTTGTGTGTTTAAAGGGGGGGTGAAATGCTCGTTTTCACTCAATATCCTGTTAATCTTGAGTACCTATAGAGTAGTACTGCATCCTTTATAACTCCAAAAAGTATTTAGTTTTATTATATTCATAAGAGAAAGATAGTCTGTACCGATTTTTCCCGGAAAAACACGAGCGTCTGGAGGCGTGACATGTGGGCTGAGCTAAAGAATCACGAGCACCAGTAGGCTTTTGCTTTGATAGCGTTTGGAAGCTGTGACATTACGTGAGGACAAAACCAACCAAAACAAACCATGGCTAACAGTCAGATTCAGCCGTATATTTATGATCCAGAATCAGATCCAGAGGCTGAAATTTAACAAGAGCAGCAGCAACAACAGCGTCTCTATGTGGTATGTACTGAAACTGTATATATATTTGCTTAGCGGTTTTGGAAAAAGATTAAGTTCCACTTTGTTGTCTTTTTTTAAGCTGTACATGTGGAAAGTGCAGTTTGATGACAACATCACATGTTGTTTACTTGATGTGCTTGTGTGCCAATAGCTAAGTTAACAACACAGAGATATTTGAAGCCGTTTTACTCACCGCATGCGGTTCCAACACACGATCGTGACCCTTTTTCATTGGGACTGCATTATCCTTAAGAAATAAACTGTTACATGCTCTGACTGTTCCCTCCCCTTTAGTTATAGGTTGCTGTATTCCTCCCCTTGTTAATGGTTTCTTCCTGTTTTCCCGCTCTTCGCTGTTTCTCTGTTTTTAGGTGCTGTGATTGGTCGGGTAATGTGTCCATCATGATTACCCTCGTCTGGTGAAACATCCAATCATTAATGGGTGCAAGATAAAAGACGCCTTGGAGAACAGAGGAGGAGGAGCTTGGAGTGTTTGTTGGCTGTACCAGTTTGTTTGAAGCTGCTGTTTAGTGGTGGTTTGCTTGCTTGTTGTGTTTGATGCAGAGAATGTATTGCCTGACATAAACTTCACCAGCCCGGAGATAAAGGAAAGGGAAGTATGTCACGTGACTTACATTGAGCAAACATGTAGAATTACTCTGTTAGACACACTAGGGAAGGAGCGTGTGCAACCTTGTGTAAGTTTTGTTTTGTTAGTTAGCGTAGCTTTAGGTATTGCATGTTAAATGCCGAAGACTTCTTTGTTTTTGGGCTTTGTTTTTAGTTAGTTTAGAAGACGGAGAATTAGTTAGTGAATGTTTTGCTTTTGTTATTTTCTTTTGTTTGGCACCGCTCATTTTCTTATTCTCCGGGGCTTTTCAAATTAGTATTATTTTTCTCTTTCTTTGTATATAGCTGTAAATAAGGTTTTGGTTGGTGTGTTCTCATTTGTGTAAACTTTATTTCCGTTGGTAAATAAAGCAAACCACTTATTGTTATGTCAGGGTTGTGTTTATATTTTATGTACGTCTTCCTCATACCTCTATGCCATCAGGAGACGTAACATAATTTGGGGGCTCGTCCGGGATCCATTCCTCAGTATTGGGGAAATTCCGGTTGTTTGCATAACTTTTGGTTTTGCTCTGGGGATGTGTGTGGTGGAATGAATCAAGTGACTATAGTAAGTATGGCAGCATTGAGCTTTGTGTGTAACGTGAAGTAGGGTATTTCGATTTTTTTATTTTTTTTTGTAACCTTTGTGATGTCCTCAAATGTACGTAGGTTTATTGAGAATCCGACATTAGATCTTTTTGAAAAATGTCGTAAGGATGATCTGTTGGTAATAGCTGAACACTTCAAAATTACAGTAAGTCGGCAGTCCTTGAAGAGAACGATCAAAACTGTTGTGTTGGATGGTCTTTCGAAATTAAATGTTTTGAAGTTGCCTGAGTCGGTTAAAGAAGCAGATCAAGTTAGTGAACAAAAGACAACTTGTGAAGGGGTAGAGGCTGATGATGAGGAGATTAAGCTTGTGGAGGCGGACGTAGAGGCGAAAACAGGTTTACCCCCATTTGAGCCTTTTTCTCCACCTACACCGGGTTCTAGAGAGAGTGCGAACTTGAAGATCCGTATAGCTTGACTCCGCATGGAAGCAGAAGATAGAGCGCAAGCTCGACGAGCTGAATTTGATCTACGACTTGAAATCCGGCGGCTGGAGGTTCAGGCTGAAAAGGAAGTGAATTTACGCCGGTTGGAGTTAGAGGAGGGGAAGCTGTCTTCTAGGTCCACTGGCCCGTTTACTACAGATTCATTTAGCAAAGATCCAACAGAGCGTGGTTTGCTTACCACGGCTTTTGATGTAAGTAAAAACATTTCATTGGTGCCGCTATTTAGGGAGCTGGAAGTGGACAGTTATTTTGGTGCATTTGAGAGAATTGCTATATCATTAAATTGGCCAAAGGAAGTATGGACGTTGCTGTTACAGTGTAGGCTTGTGGGAAAAGCTATGGAAGTTTTTTCTACATTGTCTATTGAAGATAGTATGAAGTATGAGACCGTGAAAGCATCTATCTTGCGTGCATACGAACTAGTGCCAGAAGCTTACCGACAGAGGTTTCGGAATCACAGGAAGGGTGGTAATCAAACTTTTGTTGAGTTTGCACGTGAAAAAGGAGCATTGTTTGATAAGTGGAGCACTTCAAGTAATGTTCCTTGCGTGAACTAATGCTTCTTGAAGATTTTAAGAAGTGCTTGCCTGAACGCATTGTTTTGTATTTAAATGAACAAAAGGTGACGGAAATGTCTGCTGCTGCCGTACTGGCAGACGAGTTTGCATTAACTCATAAAAACGTGTTTAACACGATGCGTTGTGACCGAAACATTTCCACAGGTCCTTTGTTACATACTGTGGATGTGCAAATCCGTCGTCAAACTGGGCCTTGTTTGTAAAACAAGTATCTTCGAAATGCAGGGAACAAACACAAACACTTGCACAACTCCGTTGATGCTCTGTAAAAATAAACTCCATCCACTGGTCCCTTAATGCTGTTTCTCTTTAGGTAATCTGTGCAGGGTTGTCTTGCCCTGGCAACCAAAAACACACTCCTTTTGTGACATTTTGCGACGCTCTCGCTCTGATCAGTGAAGTCTGTTGTGCTCTCAGTGCTCTGCTATACGGGAGCACGCGCTCTTCCGGCAGACGTGCCCTCAGCACCCATATAAGGAAATTCCACTTCATCTAACGTCACACAGAGCCATACTCGAAAAAAACTTTCCGAAACTTGTGACAAACCGGAAGAGGTTTTTTTGGAACAAAAATACTCCTTCAAACTTACAACTTTTTGAAACTTTGTCCATGTTTAGCATGGGAATCCAACTCTTTAACAGTGTAAAAAAACTCAGTATGCATGAAATAGCATTTCACCCCCCTTTAAGAAGATATTCAAAATAAGGATGCATGTTTAAAAAATAAGGAAAGTGTTTAAATTTATTTATCATTGCCAGCTTGACATGAACAGCGTTTGTGTTTTTATTCCCATGTAAATTCAATTATATATATAATTAAAAGCTGCAAGCAGCGATGAACGGGCCCTCGCACCCGGGCTCACCGGCAGCGAGTGGCTTTAGTAAAAAGGTTAACAGTGAGAAATATGCATTTAAAGTCATAAATATGATTGGAATATATCAAAGTATATTCCGTATATGTTCCAATCTTCCTGTTGCCAGCAGGTTGCGCTATCATTATTATGGAACATTAGCCTTCAGATGTGTTCAGACCAGGACTCTTTATAGAACATGTGAAGTTTGGGGAAGATTGAACAATTTATGCCTGAGTTATAACAACTTCTCTTGCTGTGGCGAAACATCAAACTTGTCATGGCGCCATGGACACTCCCTTTAACAAAAATTCAAGATCTTCACAAGTTAACATTGCACAAGCCTTTAGATTAGACTGACCACAAAATATATATTAATCTCAAAAAAAGGAGTAGTTTGTCACAGCGTAAAAGACTATGTCTGTAATTAAGAATAAGTCCATGCAGCCTTTCATCCTTACTGGTAGTGTTTCCTTGTCTGACACAGATCATCAACCTGCTGTGATCTTGTGATATACTGGTTCAGACTAGTCTTTAACCCTAAAACTTAAAAGTGATAAAAGATAGAGACTTTCTGTAAATGATAGAAATATTAAAGATGACCCAATGTTTATGTGGGGATTACATTTTCCCATCTAATTTGCATATTAGGACATCATGTGGTGGCGGCCATCTTGAATTATAGAATTTTCATGAAAAGTCATGTTTAAATGATAAAATGCAGCACTTCTTTCCCGCCAAAATTTCCCTCACCTTCTGTGTGCTATATTGCACAATACGGAATGCTTAGGTAAATAGTACCGTATTTTTCGGACTATAAGTCGCACCTGAGTATAAGTCGCATCAGTTCAAAAAAACGTCATGATGAGGGAAAAAACATATATTAGTCGCACCGGACTATAAGTCACATTTATTTAGAACCAAGAACCAAGAGAAAACATTACCGTCTCCAGCCGCGAGAGGGTGCTCTATGTCTTCAGTGTAGACTACAGTAGCACTGAGCAGCATAGAGCGCCCTCTCGCGGCTGTAGACGGTAATGTTTTCTCTTGGTTCATGTCTCTTAGTTCATTTCTCTTGGTTCATGTCAAATTAATTTTGATAAATAAGTCGCACCTGACTATAAGTCACAGGACCAGCCAAACTATGAAAAAAAGTGTGACTTATAGTCCGGAAAATATGGTAAGTAGTAAACAAACTGTGTAAAGCATTACTAATAAATGGTAGAAAAAAAAAAACGAATACATGTGGTTGGCCTTTTGCTGTAGAGATTTTCAATTTATTAAATACAGCAGGCACTCTGATTCCATGTATGAGGCACATATATATTATTCATATGACACACAAACACAAGTAGACAAGACCTGTTTAGTTCAAAAGCTCTGCCCCGTGTCACATCGCCTCTGCTCCTGCTACGAGCAGCGCTGCCAGCCTTGAATTTAGACGTTGTAACTAGGATAGTCATCCTTGGTGTGTGTTTCCAGTTACCATTTGAAGGGCTAGGTCTTATACTGATAACAATATCAGATTCCCCTGGGGCCCTAACCAGCCACTTACCTCGCTTATTGGTTAAGTCTGCCCCTGGCTAGTCGGTGTGGCCAGGTTTCTTTTTAAGTTATGGGCTCAATTATATCATTGGTGGATCATTTGTAGGGAGGAAAATGCCAATTAATTTAAAGATTCATGTTGTTTCCTCTGTTTTAATAGAGAGTGAGGAAGGGAAGAGTTGATCTTTGTCTGTTGAAGCTTGGTAAGGCTAAGACATTTCTTTTCAAACTCTCAGTAAGAGTTTCTTGTGTTTACATGGCATGATAGATAAGGATAGTGAATGGCTGGGGTGGGAATTTTCTTGATGTCATAAATTGGTGCCTGTTTGAGGACTTATAAAAGTCATGGGCGTATGTTAACTAGGCAGGCATCATATATCCAGGAGGTAGTTTTCTTCCTGTGCTTCAACTGTGACTTGTGGGTTAAAGTCATGTATGGTATCTATTTCCTTTATTTTGGTTCTAGTTTTAGTTGATTTGCATGCGCATTTCTCGTATTGTTTGGAGAGAAGTTGGATGCAGTCGCTCCTGTGCTTTGTGCTTGTTTCTGTGCTCTTGCCAAGGTATAGCTTTGCTGTGGAATAAGCATCTGTCTTGCCCAGGCACACATTTGATGTATTCTGTTTGTGTATCGGTCATGGATGCAGTGTGAGTCTCGATCTGTGTTTTATTTCAGTTAATGTTGGCTGGCAGCTGAAGGATATAGGTTGAGAGTTTAAATGCTTTGGTTACTTAATGTAACCACGGTTCCCTGAGATAAGGGAATGAGTGTTATGTATGGGAAAACTCCTTTTTTCCTTACTGCCGAAGCCCTGTTTTTCACGTTTGTGTAGCTGCACAAACCAATGGCACTTCAGCCCGCCAAAAGGGGCAGGGCCAAACACTATATAAGTTGGCCCGTGGCATCATTCATCAGATCATTCGACTGAAGCAACAATAAGCAATTCATGCAGCTTGTAGTGCAGCAAGTGACAAAACGCTCATTACCTTATCACATGGAACAGAGGTTGCATTAAGTAACCAAAGCATTCCTTTTGAAACGTTCACTCCTGTTATGTATGGGAACTAATCCAATCATGCTGCACTATGAGCAAAATTTGCATGCTGCTCTGCGAGCCCAGTGTTAGAGCACTAATAAGGGCCCTAAGGGACTTATCTAAGGCATTATCTTGCCCCAAGCTTAGCTGAGGGCATGAGAAACCACTACCCACATGGGAGGATTAAACAGAATCCACACCTGCAGAGCGGGTATGTCTAAGTTATAGAATCTGGCAAAAGTGGACGACGACGACCAGCTGGCAGCTGCACAGATCTCATTAAGAGATATGCCACTGGACAATGCCCATGAGGAGGCCATTCCCTGTGTGGAGTGGGCTCTCACACCAATAGAGCATGTAAGTCTTCTTGATGCATAAGCCAGAGCTAAAGCATCAACAATCCAGCAAGACAGTTCAAGTTCAAGTTCAAGTTCAATTTATTTGTATAGCGCATTTACAATAGCCTCCTGGCTGACCAAAGTGCTTTACATAAGAGCAAGAATATTACATATACATAAAAAAAAGTAAAAAAAAAAGAAAAAAAAATAGACCAGACAAAAAATTAAAACCACCCATTTCAAAATGTAGCATAACACAGTAGTCAGTACACTAAGGAAAAGAAAAAAGTTTTTAGCAAAGATTTAAAAATAGACAAGGAAGGGGCCAGTCTGATCTCTAAAGGCAGGGTATTCCAGAGTCGTGGCCCAGCTACTGCAAATGCACACTCCCCTCTACGCTCTAAGACAGTTTTTGCTTAGTGACCGGCAGACCCTTCTGGCAGCCTCCAAAGCAAAACAACAGCTGTTCAGACTGGCTAAACAGTTTAGAACGTTACACATAAACTCTCAGAGCCCTAATAGGGCAGAGAGTGTCTGGTCCCTGCTCTCCGTCTGCAGAGGGGAGTGCCAATAGGGATATTACTTGTTCTCTAAAGGGAGTAGAGAGCACTTTAGGAACATAGCCGTGTCACGGTTTCAAAATGACCCTGCTGTGAGTGAGCCCAAACTCAAAGACAAGAGGCACTGACCGACAGTGCTTGTAAGTGACCCACACACTTAACAGACACCAACGCAAAGAGAGGGGCCATTTTAAATTATAAGAGCAGCTCTGAGCCGGACTGGGCAGTGCAAATGGGGGCCTTTTTAAGGCCCCTAGGACCATGGATAAGTCCCAATGCGGCACATTCCGAGGACTAAGGGGATTCAGTATCCTCGCACCCTTCAGAAATTTAACAACAAAGTTGTTTCTGCCTATTGAATGGCTGGCCTCGAGAGAATGATTCGCCGTGATGGCCACCACTTATACTTTGAGTGTGGATGGGGCACGCCCCTTATCCATCAGCACGCAGGACACGTCACATGAAAATGGGTCAACTTGCCATGCAGTGCACCAATTGAGGTATACTGACCATTTCTGGCCATAGAGCCATTACGTTGCGGCACCCTTGCCTCAAAAATGGTGTTGCTTACTCTTGCTGGGAGCCTATCAGACTCCAGACAAGGCACCAGACATGAAGGCTCCACAATTCTGGGCGGGGATGCTAAATCATGCCTTTCACCTGCGAGAGAAGGTCCCTCCTCAATGGGCCACAGGGCCATCGTTACCTGCTGCATCAGCTCTGGAAACCAAGCCTGGTTCTTCCAGACCGGAGCTACTAAGAGGAGGGAGCATTTGGTTTCCTTGATTCACCTGATGATCTGGGGAATCAGGGAGATAGGAGGAAATGTATACAGGCGAGCCCTGGACCAGTCGTGGGCCAGGGCATCTCTCTGTATCGAGAAAAATGCTGGGCAATGAGAGTTTTCTTCCGAGGTGAGGATGTCTACCTATGCCTTCCCGAATACCACCCAAATTCACTGTACCATCTGATGATGCAGCGCCCAATTGCCCAGGGCTACCTTGCCTCTGGACAGCATTTCCACTCCCAGGTTCATCTTGCCGGCACATGAACTGCTCTCAGTGAGAGGAGATCTTTCTGTGCCCAGAGAAGGAGGCGACAATCCAATCTGTATGAGGCATGAGACCTGAGGCTGCCTTGGTGATTGATATAAGACACCACAGTCGGAACGGACCAGGATGTGGTGGCCTTTGATGGCCGGAAGGAAGGAATACAGGGCTAAGGAGACTGCCAACATTTTCAGGCAATTGATATGTAGGAATCGCTGCTGAGCTATCCAGAAGCCGAATGCCGGATTGCCGGAGTGCCCCACCTGGAGTTTATAATTAGAGGTCCAAACAACAATCACCTGATCTATCCTTGTATAAACAGTGATTAAAGTGTCTCATCTTGTATTTAGAGGCATAGCACACTTGGTACTGGTTGAAGACATTGCGGTGCGTGCTCTAAGGAGATAGATATGTTTGCTTAAACTGATTGTTGTGAGTTCGTATGGGTAAGGAAGAGGACAAGGGGTTGGCTGGACTGCTGACGTATATTTATTAACAGAAATTAAACAAACGTTTTCAAACACCATATGGTGACTTCTATTTTGCTGCGTTCACTCGGTGCTTTCGCTTTCCGGCTTCCGGTTTCCGGTCTCGACTCCCGTCAGCAGTCCCACTCTCTCTCACTTGCTTCCGTCTCTCCTGGCGTTTTATACCCTCTCCACGCCAATTACTAGAACAAGAAACAGGTGATAATAATTTCTGCCCAAACCACTCACTTACCGCTCGTCTCCTGATCCTCTCTCCCGCTGCAAACTTCGCTAAACCACGCCCCCCCTGCCACACTGATGAATGGCTGTTCAGTCACTTTAGGTGTCCTTATTGATCCATACAACTCACTGGAACCACACCTAAACCACATCACCAACTGCTCTCACCATATACCACTGTATCTCCAAGTTCTGTGTACTATCGGATTACTTGCTACGGGAACATTTCAAAGAGAAATTGGGGACTGAACTGGAATTTCCCAACCCTCTATAAGCCGTGCAATTCACAAGGTGGTAAAATCTTTTGTAGGTCTTATGCCAATTTATGTAAATTTTCCTTATGACTTGGCACAAGAGGGGGTTCTATGAGATCAGTGGCATACCTAATACCACTGGTGCAAGATTGTACCCATGTACGTACGTATCAAAGCACCATCCGCAAATGCAGTAAAATATGTAAATAAAGAAAAACTTACCACCCCATCAATGTTCAAATAGTCTGTGATTCCAGTTGTAACATACTAAATGTTGTTGCACGCTGGCCCAGAGGAGCTCACGATTCCTTTATTTTACAAAACTATTATTTAGGACAGCGCTTGTAAGCTTGAGGTGGTGAAGAGGATTGGCTTCTTGGTGAGTAGAAGTGTGCCCTGAATATTTTTAGTTCATTCAAATAAAGGTTCATTATATGATGCTTGCTGTAGGTGACAGGGGGTTACCTCAAAACATGGCTCATGACACGTCTAGCCAACCCAACGACCGCTCAAGAAGTGCGGTACAACCTGAAACATGCCCATGCACGCTCAGTGATACAATGCACAATCGGGTTACTCAAATCCAGATGGATGTGCTTGGATGTGTGCAGCTGGTGGAATGCTGTTATACAGGCCAGAGAAAATCTGTCAGATTGTTTTAGCGTGTTGTGTACTGCACAACATCGCAATGCATGTGGTGTACCTGCTCTTTATGGACTACATGCACAGGCGGAACCTATGGGTGACGAGATGCAGGCGACAGCATGCCTTGGGTTGATACAACGTTTATAATGGTATATAATCATATATAATTATAAAGCCTTTTAAGGTAACAAAATATGAAAAAGTATCGTTGTCATTATTGTATCTGTTATTAAAAAATGAGAACAAAGATACACATTACAAATACAGATACAAATACAAAGCTTTTCAGTCAAGAGTATTGAGTGATTTTTCTCTCTGTGTTTGGTGTTTTATTAACATTAAAGGAATAATTCACCCCAAAATGTATTTACCTTCTTTTACCCACTCTTAAACCTGAATAAGTTTTCTTTTCTTCTTCTGCTAAACATAAAAACATTATTTTGAAGAACGTGGAAAACCAAACAGTTGTTGGTTCACAGTGATTTCCATAGTATTTTTTTCCTACTATAAAAGTCAATGTAGACAAGCAACTGTTTGGTTATCCAGATTCTTTAAAAATCTTATTTTGTGTTCAGCACAAGAATTAATTGAATATAGGTTTAGGACAGCATGTGAGTGAATAAACAATGACAGAAATACAATTTTAGGGTGAACTATCCCTTTAATTAAATCGGCAGCATATAGCCTACTGTCCCTTTAAGACCTGCACGCATCTCATATACAGACATGCATCGGTTTCTTACAGTTGTTTAATTTCATTTTAGAAATACAACTTTACATAAACCTTGTGTGTTTTGACAGTATTAGCATAAAAAAATATATTTCAGTAGGCTAATCAGGCACAGTTTGAAGGGCTTTTTCGTTTTCGTGCGTGCTTTTGAGTGTGCTCAGAAAAAGAAAAAGAACGTCAGAGCAGCACACAAATTAAACATTTAAATAACCACTAAGGCTTTAAAGCAGATGCAAAAAAAAAAAAAAAACAAGTGTGCAGTGTCCCATGAGAGTAACACTGATGTTAATGTTTGTCGCAGTATATTGATTCGGTGGTGCCAGAACTGCATCTGATAGAATATGCACTGCAACACAATACAATGATATTTCTGCAAAAGCAGATCGTAAAGAAATTTTTATCATCTACTATCAAAAATCTTCATATCTTACCCTCGGCAGAACACGTGGCAGACCAGAACGCAAGGGCACCTTACCATAGGACCTCAAAGGGGTAGGGGCTCGAAACCCGCACAGCACCCCCCTTTAATTTCTCTGATAACAAATGCAGACATGGTTTTATATTTATGCAGTGTTTAAAAGATAGTATAAGTCATTGTAAACAGTAATTATGTCCCCACCGGATGCAACAAATAATTTCCCTAGTTTCCCACATAGCAAATGTCTTCTGGCCCAGATCCGGGCCACACAATGACTTTTCCCTCGGCCCAAGTACCGCAAAGAATGACGGTCCGGAGGTGGCCCAGAACTGGATTAAAGACTCGGGCCACACATGGGCCATAACCGGCCCGAATCTCAGCTAGTTAATCAGCCTTAGCTGGCCCTGATCTGGGCCAAAATAGGTTTTATTATTGGTGCCAATTCTCAGCCGTAAGTAAACCAGAATCCCCAAATCTGAGCCACACCTGAGCCTTATATAGCCCAGAACCAACCCAGACAGCAAGCAGTGTCTGCCCAGATCCGGCCCAAAAGGATTTCACGCGGGCCAGATGTGGGCCGGATTTGGGCCAACACTACATTGCTGTCTGGGAATTTTAATATTTAATATTATTACCTTGTATATTACTATGATCACACTTACTCCTTTTGTGACATGCTTTAATGTAGACACAAACTATGCCAATAAAGTACATTAAACTGAATATAAAATCTGACTTAAAACCCACACATCATGTTACAAATTGCATTGGTTTTTCTATTTATTTTTATAAAGAACAAATCAACCAATAAAGAGTGAGTGTATAAAGTATAGAGTCTATAGGAGAAACGTAACAGAGAGACACATGTAACTTAATCATAATAATTTACTTCAGATGTTTCAAACAGCAGTACCACAGTAGTCCAAATGACAATGCATTTCAGTTGCAGTCCTCTCTGGCAGAATATAATAGTATTGTGAGGAGCAGGGCATCATTTAAATTGTTAAACGTTGAAAATACTATCCTGATCCACTCCCTCAAGGCGTGCATTTCTCATTCAAAACATGCATCACCAGAAACACGGCATGTTTTTTTATTATTAACAGCAACAGAGAAGGACAGCAACTTGTGAGTGTTTTGTTTTGCTTTCTAATTAGACTTCTGTGTGATCGTCATTATTAGGAAAGTTTTTGGTTTAAATTGTGTGTGTCTTACCCTGGTAAATACATGCTGAAAATGGTGCTTGGTTTTGCGTTTGCCTATCTCGGGACTGCCCAGTTTCGATCTGCTAAATAGTGATCTGTATGAAGTGACGGCTCTTTGCTGGAACTTTGAGCAGATGATGGACTCCTGTGGAGCTCTTGATTTACATCCTGCCTGAGATCATTTAAATACACACAAAACAACATGGAAATGATCAGTGATCAGACTGATGGAGTGGAAATCATGAACTAAAGGTCTGTGGGTTCATCTAGAGCAGGGGTGTCAAACTCAATTCCTGGAGGGCCTGAGCCCTGCTGAGTTTTGTTACAACCCTGCTCCAAAATAGAGAGCATGTAGTTTTCAAATAAGCCTGAAAGACTTGATTCCAGGTGTGTTTAATAAGGGCTCTGGCCCTCCAGGAATTGAGTTTGCCACCCCTAATCTAGAGCTACTATAGTTAACGTACTGTAAATCAAGTCTATATACAGAAGATATTATGAAATACAGTATAATTCATCATTGGACAAAGTAAAGGGCAACTTTTTACATCTGTCTACAGTTACATCACCCAAAGTCCAACATCTTTTGAAATATCAGGATGTAACAAGGTGGAGGAGGAGAGAGCAGAGTAGTTGTAGTTGTTGTGAATTAGAGTCTCATATTATCAAGCTGCTTAAAATTCTTAGTGGAGGCTTCAACAAAGCTTTCAATTAAACAAATACATTTGGAAATAAGATGTATAGAATCTGGAGGATCTAGAGAAATGTCACACACTTTTCAGGGAGTTTTCAGCGAAATTACAAATTTTACATAATGCCTAATTTGTAGATAATGAAAGAAGTGTGCATGAGGCAAATGAAATTGGCCTTCTTATAAATGTATTTTGATGGACTCTAAGCCCTTCTCCTTCCAGACAAAAAGTTTTATCAGTCCAGGGGGGTACAAAAGAATGATTATAACAAATTGGCATATGAACAGAGGTCTCTGGACAAGACTTTCCTCATCTGATTTAAGGTTTTTACTGAATTCTTTAACACAAAATTTTTATGTGGGCCTATCCAACTTGGAGAACAACATGGCTGCTAAGGAAGTGCCAACAGCCAGCCAGTCTCCATTTGTACCCACAGTTGGAAATCAGTCCCCTCCACCCAATACATTAAAGCCCTAACATTGGTGGCCCAATAGTAATAGCCAGACGACCTACAGATTTAGATTTTTGTAGATGCATTTTAGAGATCCTACTGTATGTGTCTTAAAGTTACAATCATAAGAGAGGATTATAGAGTCCAGTTCCCATAAGAAAGCAGAAGTAAGAAAAACAGGGAGATTCTGGCAAAGAAATAGGAATCTGGGAAGAGAAAATATTTTTACTTGACAAAGGTAAAAGTTTCCAGCTCCTTATATTGAGTTGACTCTTTCAGTTTGATTGTAATGTATTCTACAAATTTACTGTCAGTAATCAGAGATGGATTTAAATGCCAAGAATAAGATAGCTTCGGGAGAGATACAGTAGGTCGATGGACATGGTAAGAGGGCTGTGATCGGAGATCAATATGCTGTGGTACCTGGTATCAGTAACATGCGAAATTAACTCAGAATCAACCAGAAAGTAATCTATACTACTATAAGATTTGTCGACATGTGAACAGTAAGAATAATCTCTGTCAACAGGGTGCTGAATTCATCAAATATCCACTTAATTTCGACAATTAAGCAGGTTATTTAAACTTGTACCAATGCATTTCCAGGGGGTGGACGGGTGGATAGTCTGTCTGAATAGGGGTCTAAATAACTATTTAAGTCTCCCCCAATTATTATTTTGGAATTATTGCCATCAGGAAGCAAGTCAAAAACCTTCTTGTAAAAATTAGGATCGGCAGTATTTGGACCGTATTAAGAAAGTCAAGGGGAAAGAATTTATGGTACCAGAAGCAATAATATATCTAACATAAGGATCTGTAATCATAGAAGAAAATTAAAATGGAATATTTTTCTGAAAGAGAAATGCCACCCCACGAGCGTGAGAAGTGAATGGTTATAAACTTGAGATTTTCAACTGCAACGCAACCTTTTCTGCTCAGTTGCTTTAATATGAGTGTCCTGTTGAAAAATCACATCTGCTGATAATGATTTAAGGTGTCTAAATACTTTTTCTCTCTTTATAGCTTTTATTTGTGCGCGTCAGTCGCCGTGAGGGGCTGATGCGCTGTTTTGTGTTTATTTTGAATATTAAAATTATGTTTTGATTGTGCCTCCTTCTTCCCGATGAATATGGAGATTTTATTGTTACAGTGGTGCCGAAGCCCGGGAGAAGGAGGCTGCTGAAGATCCCTCGCCGCTGTGGTGAATCCGCGGTGCCCTCGAGCAGGCGAGGTATGTGCCGCCATGGACGCTCGAGGCGGTGGGCTGGAGCGAGTTGTCGGGGACGGGCGAGCTCGCTGCCGGCCGCCCACGATATGGAGGGGCTGCCGTCCGTGAGGGAGCGGAGGAGTCTGCGCCGTTCGCCAGGGGGCCGGAGCCTGCCGCCTCCGTGATGGAATCCGGAGGGGCAGGGAACGGGGGACTCCTGCCGCTGCCCAAAATCGGAGGAGCCGTCGCCGTCCATCGGGCGGCGGAGGAGTGTCGTGCCGTCCGCCGAGGGCCGTCCAGTGCCACCGCCAGGCACAGCGGAGGAGATCACCCAGCTGGTGGAGGGCCGAGCAGCAGTGCGTCTGGGAACCGGAATTTTTTTTTTTTTCTCTCTCCCCTCTCTCGTCCCTGTCGCTCCTCCTTCCATCTCCTTTTCTCTCGCCTCGTCTGTCCTACCCCCAGGTTCCCGCAGGTCCCCGTGAACGGTCCCCCCGGAGGGAAGGGGGGGGGAGTAGAGCGCAGTCTCGAGGGTACCCCCCAGCCTGCGAGGGGCGATGGGGGTATGTGGCGAGTGGGGCGGGGCCGAGAGGCGTGGGAACGAGGAGTGAGGCCAGGTGTAGTGATTGGAGATGAGCTACACCTGCGCCCCACCACCAATATGGAGTCCCACGTAGGAGATGGAATGATATAAAACTGGAGCGACGACCATGAAGGACGAGAGAGGACCAGGCCTGGGACATTAGTTTATGTTTTGGCTTTTATTTTGCGCTGTTTTGTGTTTATTTTGAATATTAAAATTATGTTTTGATTGTGCGCCGGTTCCCGCCTCCTTCTTCCCGATGAGTATGGATATTTTATTGTTACACTTAATATTATGCCTTCTTGACTGAGCTTCTAGATCCAACACTTTAGCACAGAGCTGATTATTTTGATAAGACAGCTCTTAGTATTTGGTTTCCAACTCTTGCATCCGTGCTTCATAGTTGTTTGTAGCCAGCTCTTAATTAGCCACATGAGCCTTTAGCTCAGCCTCCAATGTCTCAAGCTTCTGGAAGTTGAGTTTGAAAGCATCAAAGTGGGGTTAACTCCCTGCAAGATTGACTCGGCCATCTCTTTATAGACTGTATCTCCTTGCACATAGCATAAGCATTATCTGGTATTTTTTCCACCGTGTCAAGTGAGCTAGCTTTAGTGTTAGCTCCCGATACTTGGTCCTTAGAGTTCTTTACTTTGGAGACTTCGGCATTATTGAATTGAGACAGAAATTCACATTAAATAGCAAAGTAGAAACCCTTTGATGGCATAAAACTAAGTAAAAACACGGATAAATAATAACTTTGTCGAGGCCTTGGAGAGGAGCCCTAACAAAACGTGCGTCTGTACCTCAGACATATCACACCCGGTTTTCTTTATTGTAAATGTCATTTTTTTTCACCTGTTTATGCTTCAGATCAGGATTTGGCGGAGACTGCTAACATTTGTTTCCTTTTTCTTTGGCATAGGCTACTTAGAGTCACTGAGTTTAGTTAGTGATATGTTTTGGTTATTATTTTATTATAAATTTTTTCTCTCCCCATGACGGAAACAGCTCAGATTTCCCATAAAACATGAAAAACAACTGTATGTGTGTTTAATATAATTGGAATTACATGGGAATAAAAACACAAATACTGTTCATGTCAAGCTCTCAATGATAAAATTAAACACTTTCCTCATTTTTTAAACATGCATTCTTATTTTGAATATCTTCTTAATCACACAAGTATTTCTAGACTATTTATCCCATTGCTTTCATTCAGCCGATACTTTACCACATTGTTTTTCTCATTCAGTATGAACTACTAGAATTATAAAATAAACTGTACAAATCTAATTGTTATGTGGATACAACTTTTTTTTAGATGATTCCTTTTGAGAAATTATCTTAATTTTAACCAATACTGAAAAAACGTTAAAAAAAAACCTAAAAAAAAAAAAAAAAATCAGACTTGACCTGAGAGGTGTTCTGAGAAAAGCAATTCTGGAGATCCTGTGATGTGTGAAATATATTCAGCAAGCATCCAGTCAGATTTTCCTAAGGGTGGAGACTCGAGCTGCGAAGAGAAACACAAATAAAAAGAGGGATATATAGTAGAAGAGAGAGCAGAAGGGGAAACTCACACCCTTAGCATATCTTATCACTTATCTGGTTATTGGTCTTTATAAAACAAGATGGAGGAACTCTCTTATCTGTTCTTACTTTTGGGTGAGTAAAAATGACACGCATCAGTCAGACGATGTACAATTATAGATGCTGTTTAGCTATTCTTTATGAAAATACTTAAAGAATCAAATACAACATAAAATTGATCCAGATCTCAGAAAGCAATGGAGATATTTTGTTTTTGTAACAGGTGTCTTTTCCATTCAGGGGAGTTCAGAAAACTTTGAAGGTAAAAAGTAGTAAATAATGTCCCATTAGTTAACATGCATTCATTAACATTAACCAAATTAATAATAATAATAATAATAATAATAAATAAAAAATTGTTAATGATTGTTAATAAGGTACAACTTCTCATAGTAAGTTAATAGTAAGTGTAGATCCATTAAAATATTAACTTCAGATTTTCATGTATAGTAGTAAATGGAATTAAGTGTTTTAGGTAGGAATTTAATATCTGAACCCAAAATGGAATGTAATGAATCTTCACATATTTGAGTCTTGACCTTCTGTCTCTTTAAATGTTTTCAGAGAATTTGGCATTAAAAGGAACGGCTGTACAGTCATCCACATTTAAAAGCTGTGGAGCTGTAAAAGCCATCGACGGCATCAGATATTCTCCTTCAGGTAAACCCACTCCAGACGAAACCCATACATACTGTTCCCACACAGCATACCAGCTCAAGCCATGGTGGAGGCTGGACCTGTTGGATATTTACTACATTTACAACGTGACCATCACCAACAGAGGCGATGGCTGGCTGCATGAAACGGCTGGAGTAGAGATCCGCATCGGAAACTCTCTGGAGAACAACGGCAACAACAATCCCAGGTGAAGTTATGAAAACAGTTATGAACGTGTCAGGAGAACTGGATTTGAGCAGGTCAGCTGATTGTGTCGTGGTTTCTCTCTTTCTCTCTGTAGATGTGGTGTCACTTCACTTGTCCCAGCAGGCAGTTCTGTCAGTTTCTCTTGCGGTGGAATGGAAGGTCGTTATGTGAACATGTACATTCCTAAGATCCAGGCGACTCTCACGCTGTGTGAGGTGGAGGTTTATGGAACAGGTAACTCTGGTACCTCATTCTAGATTGTTAAAGTGTGGTCACATAGGTCCATTGTCAATAACATATGTAAAGCAATAGCGATTTACGAAGCACAGCTAACATTGATGTCACTTTCAAGCCCAGCATCTTTTTGTTGGTCAAATTTGTATGATCAACTTTAACATGCAGTATATATATATATATATATATATATATATATATATATATATATATATATATAAATATATATCTTTTTTATTTTTATTTTTTTTTATCTAGACTCTTGTGAAGACTCCATATGACCCAGCACCTGTGAGTAGATGATGGCTACCCTGCAAGGACTCCAGACACAAAATTATGACATTTTCATTGGTTTAAAATGCACACAGAGTTTGCTTGAATGCATATTTTGTAAATATTATAATTTCAATTAGATTTAGATACAAGCTTTCTGACACAAGCTCATATAAAGACTATTCTGATTTTGCAAAAGAAAAACTTGCATTTTCTGTAAAGCTGCATTGAAACAATATGTATTGTGAAATGTGTTATACAAATAAACAAATTAAACTGAATGAGCCATTGCATTGTTGTTAATCTCCGACGATTTTTTTTTTACATACCTGACATACCTTTCCATTTCATTTGTAATCTATACATATTCATTTTAATATTTTTACTTCAAAATCAACATTCCTTTTGTTTTCTTCAGTAAAGGATCTTAATAAGCATATGAGAGTGAACATACATAGACAGAAAGGAACAGCAAATGCTAAATGCAAATAATAAATGCAACTGATAAAATAATGCATTTTTAGAATACAAAATACATGATCTCATTATTGCATCCTTTGTTTTTGACATTAAATAAAAAAAAACTTTGACATTGTCTACAATAATCTACAGAATTTAGTGCAAATGCATCTGTCATTTAATAGGTGCAAGATAAAGAGATTGTATAGAGATCCTCAAAAATCATGAACAAAAGTAAAGAAAAGTAAAACAAAATGTGACCCAGAGGATATTAAATAAAGTTTCACTTACAGTGAGAATGGATATGGTTTAGTGTTGAACACAAATCCTTTCTATGTAGTGAAGAGCATGAAACCTTAGAAATGTTGCATTTTAAAAACAATAAATCAGTTACATCCCTGCATCTTGTGTAACGACAGATAAAAGAGGAGGAAGCAATTGCAGACGATCAGATGTAGTTTATTGAGAAAGAGAGTCCAGGATGTTGGCAATGGCAAGGAAGGTCTACGGTGGCGTGAGATGAGCTGGGTGGTGAAGTCGGCGGTGCAGGTGAAGGTGGTCAATGGTTGAAACCAGGAACAGACCGGAACACTGACACGAGGACGACAACACTTAATCCACTCCAGCACACGAACACGGAAGACGGTAATCCAACTAGGACACGAAGACATGAGAGAGGATCTGACAACAGAGAGAGAGCGAGGTGAGTATAAGTAGCTGAGGTGTGATGAAGATCAGCTGGAGCGAGACAATCAACACCCAGGTGATGACAATCAGCTAAACGAGCACATGGAGACAACGTAAGTACAAAAACAATCACAAAACATGACACAGAGGAAACACTGGATTTCCTACCGTGACAGTACCCTCTCCCCTAGGACGTCACCTGACGTTCCCAGCCTGCTTTACCTGTAGATTGTAATCATCTATAAGGTGGTGATCCAATATGTCCCGAGCAGGAACCCAGCTTCTCTCCTCCGGACCGTAACCTTCCCAATCCACCAAGTACTGAAAACCGCGTCCCCTCCGTCTAGAGTCCCAGAATACGATTAACCGAATAGGTGGTCTCCCCATTAACGAGACGAGGCGGGGGGGGAACCGGAGCAGGCGGATTAAGACGGGAAGAAATCACCGATTTAATTTTGGACACGTGGAACACGGGATGAATCCTCCTGTACGCCGGAGGAAGGCTAAGACGCACGGTTACCGGATTAATAATCTTGGTAATAGAAAACGGGCCAATAAATTTGGGAGCAAGTTTGTTAGAAACGGAACGCATAGGAATATTCTGGGTAGAAAGCCACACTCTTTGACCGACGACGTAACGGGGAGGCTTCGACCGGTGGCGATCGGCCTTAGCCTTGGTGCGCGACCTAGCCTGGAGCAGAGCTCTGCGAGCTCTGGTCCAGGTGCGGTGACACCTCTGGACTAGTGCGTGTGCGGAGGGGACCGAAACCTCGGATTCCGTACTGACAAAATTAGGTGGTTGGTACCCTAAACTACACTTAAATGGAGACATGCCCGTAGATGACACTGGCAAAGAATTGTGTGCGTACTCCACAACTGAGAGTTGCTGACACCAGGACGAAGGATTATTGGAAACCAAACATCGCAAAACCCTCTCGACATCCTGATTGGCTCGTTCGGTTTGACCATTGCTCTGGGGATGGAACCCGGAAGAAAGACTAACAGTCGCTCCTAACAATTTACAAAATTCTCGCCAAAATTTGGACACAAATTGGGGACCCCTGTCAGAAACCACGTCTGTCGGGAGGCCATGTATGCGGAAGACGTGGTCAATGACAGCTACCGCTGTTTCCTTGGCTGAAGGTAATTTGGGCAAGGGAATAAAATGAGTCGCCTTCGAGAACCGGTCCACTACGGTTAAAATCACCGTATTGCCTCTAGAGGGCGGGAGGGCGGTGATAAAATCTAGCGAAATGTGGGACCAGGGTCTTGAAGGGACAGACAGCGGTAAGAGTAACCCATCTGGAGGTCGATTGGAAGTCTTACCAATAGCGCAAACTGAACAAGCCAAGACGAAATCGTGGACGTCACGAGCCATACCAGGCCACCAAAATCGTTGCTTGACTAGAAATCTAGTTCTACTAACCCTGGGTGACAAGCAACACTGGAACAATGACCCCACTGGAGAACGTCTGACCGTAACCCCTCCGGCACAAACAATCGGTTCGGTGGGCAACGAGCCGGGGGCGTTACCCCTTCTAAGGCGGTCAACACCTTCGATTCGACCTCCCATCTGAGCGCGGAGATAATGATGGTCCCCGGTAAATGGGCTCGGGAGTAGCAGTACGATCGGAACGCTCAAAAAGACGGGATAAAGCATCGGGTTTGATGTTTTTGGAACCCGGCCGGTAAGAAAGTGTAAAATCGAAACGACCGAAAAACAATGCCCACCGAGCCTGCCTGGAGTTAAGTCTCTTGGCGGTTCTAATGTATTCGAGATTCTTATGGTCCGTCCATACAATGAAAGGTACACCCGACCCCTCAAGCCAGTGACGCCATTCTTCCAGTGCAAGTTTGACTGCCAACAACTCTCGATTGCCAATGTCATAATTAACTTCTGCAGGAGATAAACGGTGAGAATAATACGCGCACGGATGCACCTTTCCGTCTGAGGATGCGCGTTGGGATAACACTGCTCCTACCCCCACCTCTGACGCGTCGACCTCCACTATGAATTGACGTGAGCGATCAGGGGTGACGAGAATGGGAGCTGAAACAAAGCAGCTTTTCAGTTTGGCAAACGCAGCCTCAGCTGCGTCTGACCACCTGAACGTCAAACTAGGGGAGGTCAGGCGGTCAGAGGAGCGGCTAGTTGGCTGAAATTGCGAATGAAACGCCGGTAAAAATTGGCGAGCCCCAGAAATCTCTGCAGGGCCTTGCGAGACTCCTGGGATGGCCAATTTACCACAGCCTTAACCTTCTCAGGATCCATGCGAACACCCTCAGTCGAATGATGTGTCCTAGAAAAGAAACAGACTGTGCATGAAAAAACGCATTTCTCCGCCTTGACAAACAATCCATTCTCTAAGCAACCGCAGAAGCACTCGTCGTAACGTGGTTGCACGTGTTCCTGGAGAGACGAAGAAAAATCAATATGTCATCCAGGTAAAACATATATGAACAGATCGACCATGGGTCCGCAACACGTCATTAACGAGTGCTTGAAGACTGCCGGCGAGTTGGTTAGCCCGAACGGCATAACGCAGTACTCAAATGGCCTCTAGGGGTGTTAAAGGCAAGTCTTCCACTCATCCCCCTCCCTGATGCGGACCAAATGATAAGCATTACGTAAGTCCAATTTAGTGAAACGGACGCTCCCTGCAACCTCTCAAAGCTGAAGACGATAAGCGGTAAAGGATAGGTATTCTTTACCGTTATGTTGTTTCAGCCCTCGGTAGTCAATGCAAGGTCGCAAGGATCCGTCCTTCTTTCCCACAAAAAAGAACCCCGCCCCCGCTGGAGAAGAAGAAGGGCGGAATAAACCCCGTTGCTAGAGAACTGGATATATATTTCTCCATGGCCGCCGTCTCTGGAATAGACAAAGAATATAACTTGCCCTTAGGCGGAGAAGTACCTGGCAATAACTCTATCGCACAGTCATAGGGACGATGAGGAGGAAGAGAATCAGCACGAGACTTACTGAACACCTCCTTCAGGTCGTGTACTCCGCGGGCACGCTAGCCAAATCCACTGCTTCCCCTGAAACACAGAACTCAGAAACATTAACACCAGCAGACAAAAGACAAGACAAATGACATTCTCCGCTCCAGCTAACCACAGATCCAAGGCGCCAATTGATCCTGGGGTTGTGTTTCTGAAGCCAGGTGTGACCGAGAACGATGGGGGGATTGAGGTGAGTCCGTTGATGTAAAATGATATCTCCTCAGTATGGTTGCCAGATGTGGTGAGGGAAACAGGTAAGGTGGTCTGAGTGATGACTGGTAGTCTGTGTCCGTTGAGAGCAAAGGGTGCAATGGGGTGTTTGAGGGAGGTGAGAGGAATGTTAAGCTTACAAGCGAACTTGAAGTCCATGAAATTACCCTCTGCCCACAGAATCCAAAAAGGCGTGATGCTCGAGTGCGTGGGTGGACCACCGTAGACTCACCGGAAGGAGTGTCCGATGTAGATGAGGTCTTCCTGGCAGAGATCCCACCGATAGTAGCCTCCGTTTTACTATCGGGCTTGGTCTTTTACCGGACAACGCTGGATGTGATGTTCTTGACTGCCGCAGTATAAACATAGTCCCAGGGATCTCCGCCTGATCCTCTCCTCCCGGGAGAGCCGAGCTCGCCCCACCTGCATGGGTTCATGATCTCCGGTGGGCTGACCGCAACATCTGAGCGCTGGATACTGAGCCTCCGGTCTGTTCGCGAGAACTGTTTCCCCCTCCGTCTGGTGGCTTGATCGAGTCGATTGTCAACTCTGATGGTGAGGTCAATCAGACTATTGAGAGAAGTGGGGAGCTCGACGGTGCGGATCTCCTGTTGGATGCGGTCAGCCAACCCATGCAGGAAGTGATCCCACTGCGCCTCTTCGTTCCACTTACACTCCGCCGCCAGGGTGCGGAACTCAATCGAGTAATCGGAGACGGACCTTTCCCCCTGACGTAGGTCCGTGAGAAGGCGAGCCGCTTCCCTCCCGGCGACGGAGCGGTCGAAGACCCGTCTCATCTCTTCCGAAAGGGCGTGGAACGAGGCACAGCAGCTGTCTTGGTTTTCCCACACCGCCGTCCCCAGAGGGCAGCCCTTCCCGTAAGTAGTGATAAGACGAATGCCACCTTCATTCCTCGGTGTAGAACGTGCGGGGCTGCATGGCGAAGTGCAGAGAACAATGAGACAGAAATGATCGACAGAACTCTGGCTCACCCGCATATTTCTCCGGATGGGGGGCGTGGTTCGGGCTGGGAATCCCCCCGGAGACGATCGGCGGTGTGGGTGGCGTGGGAGGCGCAGCGGGTGACGGTTGTTGTTGGTGTTGCGTCTGGAGAGCGAGCTCGGACACCTTCGTCACCATTGCTTGGAAGGCTCGACCCATCTCATCTATCGCCTTGTCTTGGCGATCCATACGACC
This sequence comes from Carassius auratus, assembly GCF_003368295.1. NCBI lineage: Eukaryota > Metazoa > Chordata > Actinopteri > Cypriniformes > Cyprinidae > Carassius > Carassius auratus. Next base: position 608 of record NW_020528308.1, on the reverse strand, counting down.
CACAGCTCGTTGCAGAAATTCTTCCAGATGAGATGGGGAGCGATCGCCTGCTGCTTCCATGATGGTCAGATCCTTCTGTAACGACAGATAAAAGAGGAGGAAGCAATTGCAGGCAATCAGATGTAGTTTATTGAGAAAGAGAGTCCAGGATGTTGGCAATGGCAAGGAAGGTCTACGGTGGCGTGAGAAGAGCTGGGTGGTGAAGTCGGCGGTGCAGGTGAAGGTGGTCAATGGTTGAAACCAGGAACAGACCGGAACACTGACACGAGGACGACAACACGAATCCACTCCAGCACACGAACACGGAAGACGGTAATCCAACTAGGACACGAAGACATGAGAGAGGATCTGACAACAGAGAGAGAGCGAGGTGAGTATAAGTAGCTGAGGTGTGATGAAGATCAGCTGGAGCGAGACAATCAACACCCAGGTGATGACAATCAACTAAACGAGCACATGGAGACAACGTAAGTACAAAAACAATCACAAAACATGACACGGAGGAAACACTGGATTTCCTACCGTGACATTTGGAATTCAAATGTTTGCAAATGATTTGATTATGGTGAGTTTAAAATAAAAAAAAACTTCCTTCACATTTTTTTTTT